>NW_010097905.1:100547-105187 GCF_000699245.1 Pterocles gutturalis | reverse complement strand
GCAGGAGGGCTAACAATCCCTGTCCTGCTGCCCAGCCTGGCCAATAGCCTGGAGGTTTGCCTCCTTCTCTCAAAAAATGGAATTGGATTTCCTCAGGGTGAGAAGATTCTTGATCCTTTGGCACTCTCTGGATTAAAGCTGCTTGGCAAAGGTGAGATTTTCTAGAGAGTTTTCTAAGGGAATGTGCCCATAGCTGTTGCCTTTTGTGCTGATCTCAGTGCTGGCTACGTATGAATTTGCTCAGGATGCACCAAATCTTGGATCCCTTCCAGGACATGGGTCCTTACACCCCATGGTCCTACCATGAAATCCTAACCACCTCCCTGTCTCAGCTCTCTAGGCACCTGCCTACACAGACTGAAACATGTTTCCACAGAAGGTTCCCAGGACTGAGCAGCTGAGGGACTCGTCGGTCTGACACAGAAGTGCCAGGCAAAGGTAAGCATTTCTGGGATTAAGGATTGCTAAGGACTATGAGTTCAGTTGCTCTATGAAGACCTGCACAGCTCAGAAAAGGTGCTGTGATGGTCTCCAGGGCGTGCATTCCTGACTTGCAAGCTGCAGGTACAGACTCCAAGTACTTCTAGATGGTTTGTTGTCTGAGAAAGGGGAGAAAACTGATACCTACAGCCCGGGTGGGAACTTTGGTGCATTTTGGCAGTTAAGTGTCAGAGAAGGAGGACTCCCATTCCAGCTGATTCTGAGAATTTAAACAGGAGTTAAAGAGAGTTACTGGGTCCTCTTCCCTAGTTCTCTAGTGGTATTACGTAAAGGTTGTTCCTCTGGTCTTTGAACTCCAAGATGACTGTCTAAGCTGAATTTTCTACAAGAGATCCATCTTTATCATAGTCCTATGAGATGGAATTCACAGAGCATTGTGCACAACTGCAGATATTATCTATAGCATGGGCTACTACTTTTCCTTTTCATTGTTTTGCACTTTGCAAGGCTCACCGTCAGTTTATCTACCTGCAGAACACAGATAATTCCCTTTGGTTTGAGAGGAGTTGAATGTTAACATACACAGGAGAATAAGACCTTTGCATCTTCTTTTAAAAGCAATCAAATAAATGCTGAACAGGGGTTTCAGTCTTACACTGACAATTAAGTGAATCGTGGAGTTGTTCAGCAAAGAATGAGACAACACTTCTAGGCTGTGATAAGCTCTTTTCTAGGGGTTCTACTGTTAGACTGAAAATTATAGGTTTCTTAAAAGCTCACACACAAAACACAGTTTACACACTTCTCTGCTGTGTTCTGCAAAGTTGTGCTGTTGAATGACATCTTTTTGACAACACATGGCAACAACAACTTACAGTGGTAGAAAATAATCTTGAATGCTGCTGTGGAAACAGAATCTACTCATGGTGTTGACTCCAGCCATAAATCTGCTGGAGCCCTGCAACATCGCCACGAAACAACACCTCTGTGTGTTGATTTTCACTGGAGTTTTGCACACTGTATCAATTCAGCTTTGATACAGTGTTAGAAGAGTGGTGTTTTGTTTTTGTTTTTGTTTTTGTTTTTTTTTACTTCTGGGCTGCTAACTAGAGAGAGCAAAGACAGGGTAAGTGAAATTACCTCCTTAAAGCTCTGTAAATGTCTTTTTAGAACAAACACAAAGAGTAAATGTAATGCATGAGTCTCAAATCACATAGAGCCTGATATAACTACCAGTGACAGCTGAAATGTGCATGCGCTATTAGATGATGCTATTAAACAGCAGGAGAAAGTTCCAGATTTTTAAGAGTTATAAAAGTTAGAGAAGCCAGAAAGTTCTTCAGGGAAGAACTTCTAAATATTTAAGGGTATATTAGAAATCAGAATGGTGAAGGAGAAAGCACAGGAAGGAGCACAGTATATTTTTGCAGCACATTGAAAATTCTCTTTCTCTTAGGGGATATATTTATCCACCTTTTAAACAGTATTTTCTATCTAAAAAGTAATCTAGGAGAACGTTTGTTTGGCTAAATATTTCACTGCGCATATACTTCAAAGTTACCTTTCCCTATGCATTACCTGCCTGATGAAAAAAACAACCATTGACCTTGTGGCTAGAGGCAAGGGTGAAAAAATAACTACATGTAGATTAAAAATATTTTTCTGAAGCACACTGAGGTCATGCATTTTAAGTAACTTATTTCACATTTCAGAGCAAAGTCTTTTTTATTTTCTTCCAGAGTTTTGTGCAGTAAACCTGCATATGAGTAAACGTTAAACTGAATTTATATTGGCTTGAAGTTGACAGCTTGGCTCTCCAACCAATGTGGCCACAGTACAGTAAAGTATTTGATGGTGAAATAAGGTTTTTTAGCTGACCCTTGGCCATTTTTATTTCTGTATGTTTTAACTCTCGTAGCTGAAAGATGTCCGTGACGCTTATGTTAAGTTCAATTTAAAGACAAACACACTCATTTTCTTCATTAAAGATCATGGAACCATTTTTCTTTTTTTCCCTAGAGGAAATTTGTATAGATGAGGTCATCTGGATGACAATCTTGGCTTTGGGACTGATTGATTAGGAATATAACTGATGTGCAGAGCTATGCGCATCCATTTAATGTGCTTTGAGTTTTAAATCTCTTTGGAGAGCATTGTGCCCATTGCCTATGAGTGCTTATTCTCTCAATTTTTCTCAGGGTGTGCGTGCATTGTTAATAAATCAGCTGATAAATTGTGCTCAGTAATACACAGAATATATCCTGGTCTGGAAAGACCAGGCAAAATTTTGGAGGTGAACTGACAACAGTTTTCTGTGGTTGGTTGGAGCAGATCTGGGGTGTTCAAACACAGGCCATTACTGTCATCTCAGGCATGGTCATTTCAGGTGGGGATATGCTGGTCGCCTTCTGGAAGGACACATATCCTCGAAAACAAAAAGCATCCAGCAATGTGGCAGGTGCATAAGCTTAAGCTGGTGAATCCTGCACTTAACCACCTCTAAGTCAGCTCTGACTCAGCCTAAGACACGCTCATGGGAAGTGGAGGCAATGGTGACTTGGAAATTGTGTATCATCCCTTGGTGTGGTGACTTAGCCAGGTCAGATGCCTACACAAAAGGCCCTTCTTTTCCATCCTTGTTGGAAAGTGATTGAGAAGCTGATTTTGTCTTTTTGTAAGTATCTATGGCTACCAAATAAAGCATTCAGTAGATTAGACTAGACTAGACTAGATTGGAATAGAATAGAATAGACTATTTCAGTTGGAAGGGACCTACAATGATCATTTAGTCCAACTGACTAATTCAGGGCTGACCAAAAGTTAAAGCATGTTATTAAGGGCATTGTCCAAATGCCTCTTAAACACTGACAGACTTGGGGCAACGACTAGCTCTCTGGGAAGCCTGTTTCAGTGTTTGACCACCCTCTTGGTAAAGAAATGTTTCCTAATGTCCAGTCTGAACCTCTCCTGGTGCAGCTTTGAACCATTTGCATGCATCCTTTCCCTGGATCTCAGGGAGAAGAGATCAGCATCTCCCTATTTGCTTCTCCTCCTCGGGAAGCTGTAGAGAGCAATGAGGTTGCCTTCAAGATGATCAAAGGTTTCCTGATGTTTCACCCTAGTGAAACGTGCTAGTGCAAAGAATCTGCCACAATTTTTATTTTCACTAAGGATCTCTAAAATGCATTGTATTGTATTGTATTTTAGGACTTTTCAATAAAGGGATTTCAAGTAACAGAACGTAAACAGAATTTATCATGAGATGATAACACCAAAGGGAATAGCTGTGAATGGACTGGAAGAGAATTTATGCATGTGACATTGTCTGCTCATATCTGGCACATATTGTAACCATCATTATTTGAATTATTCTTTTCCCTTCTACTCGACAGGCCTATCCATTATGAAAATTGTTATTGTTTCAATGAGAATACAAGTTGCTCTGAGTTTTGGGAAGCAGATTATATCTATTGTTGCCAGTTCCTAAAATGCCTGTTGGGCATTACTATTTTATTCAGTAAATAAAGACTTTAAAACAATAATTGTTATTTGTTAGAGTGAACATATTTGAACCCCTTCTTCTTGCCCTTTTAGTGCAGGGCCTTTCAGTCAGCATCTTCTATTTCTAGCTGTTGTTGCTGGAAATACTATCAGCATTTGCAAGCTGAAAATGCTTTAACAGCTGGGATACGAAAATGAGAGATGCCATAAGTTAACGATGAAGGAATAGTTCATTCTGAACTACTATTATTTTCATTATCTGTAAGGAACAAATGTGGGATTTGTAAGAGCTAAAACCACCAGTACTGCAATTAAAGGCCAAACTCTTTGAAGTAGGACTGGGAGCAGCCATCTCCTCTGCAGATCAGGCATGCTGGGTTGTTGGTAAAGGATACTACTGAAGACAGTACTGGTAGGAATATCACCTGTCTTAGCCTAGATTATCAGTCCTGTGTGTACCCAGCTCTCCTTGACATTTGTGGGAACTAGGTACCATAATATCTTTGAGTATTTCAGTGTTTAGGGATTTCTACTCAAGCCTGTAATCCCTCTGGGCAGAGCCCTTGTCATGGTCTGAGGAAGTTCCTTACACAGGAAATGTGACTTGACAGACCTCTGAAGTCTTTTTGTTTTTAAAGACAGCAAATAAATTCTTCTTTGGAGTAATTCAAGGGATCTTCCCTTCCCTTCCCTTCCCT
>NW_010097905.1:84727-100529 GCF_000699245.1 Pterocles gutturalis | reverse complement strand
CTTCCTTTAACTTCACTTCCCTTCCCTTCCCTTCCCTTCCCTTCCCTTCCCTTCCCTTCCCTTCCCTTCATGAATAAGTGAGCCATTCAAACAGAATTAGAGGAAATTTATTGCACATGGTGTTGAACAGCAGGGAACCAGCTCAAAGAATTTCTATTTTTAGTTTAAAACCCAGGAAAACCCTAGTTAATCTTCTGTATGTATGGCACTATTTTACCTTACTTTTCTTTTCTCCTACAAGTGGTAGTAGCAAAATATCTGTCGTTATTGTCAACTGAAGTGAATCTTACAGATGCAGAACTGATTTCTGGTCTCTCACTGGAAATCTAGGAGGAGGACAGAGCAAAGTCATCCTGCAGAACTTTCCCATGTAGTGTCCCTATGCATGAAAATAAATATTTTACTGTACTTGCAGCTTTCATGCTCAGAGCAGCATTTTAAGGAATAAGAACACCAGTTTTAAGAGAATTTTTAATATAGGGAACACCATCTCAAATATCTCCATATGCATATGGACACTTTTTCACCTATTCATGCTCAGTAGCACTCTACTTCATAAATGCTTATTTTATCTAGTTAAAGAACAGTGAAATACTGTTTGTCATGAGTAGGGGTAACACCATCCAACATGTATAACCATGGCTCAGACCAAAATATTTCCTTTTAAGTGTGTACTACAACTGGCCTTCTATTTTTGGTTTTGATTTTTGTGGGTGGGAGTAGGAGGTTTTTTTGGTTTAGGAGTGCTTTTTATATCCTGTATTTTCAATGCAAATGTTTTTCACAACCTAGTTTAAATATTTTGTCTTGTATTGAATATATATTAAGAATCTTGTACCTCAAAATATTTTATTAGCTATCAGTTAAGTACACTGACAACAAAAAATAAATACAGGGCTTGTAATTAAACTACTTTGAGGTAAAAATGTGAAAATGAATGTATTTATGAATGTCTTTAAAAAGAATAATTCAACAATATTTCTACCTTAACACAAGTTTGCTTCAATGTCCTTTATGTCAGAAAACTGCAGCTGTTAAAAACTGAAGCATCATAAAATCATATCAGGAAAAATATCTTCCATACAGAAAAGGTTGCTTAAACTTTTAAAATCAACCGGATGAAAGCAACCAAGCAGGGATTAATAAAGTCTGGTATCACAGTTCTATCTTGTGTGTTTCTTTTACTGAGAAGACGACATGTATTTCATAAGTTGCATTTAATTCCCATGTACAATATCACTCTTAAAGCTTCTCACAGATTGCAGTGAAGCAGGAACTGGGATAGAATATGTCAGGAAAATATCAGGGGAAATACATCTCGCTGTTATTGGTATCAGCTGTTGGCAGTGTGAAATCCTCAGGGGATGACGTACCCTCAAGGTCTCATTCTGTATTAATACACACAACATACAGGTACATTAGTTACACTGTCTTTCTTCAACACACACCGTGTGGTATTCAAATACCAATTAGCATTCTCCATTAAGCAGAGAGCATCCTGGGGCTGCCTGCATTTAATTATTTTAGTGTTCCTTTCTGTCTGATTATAATTCTAGCTGTTCAATTTACCTTGTGACATATTCTGTATGAAATGGTTAGTGAAGGTGATCTCCAAATTAAACACCATCCCTATGGGTAACAGTACCATAATGTGAACGACAGGAGCAGATATCATAATCTCCTACCTGATCCTACTCTTTTAGCAGGTGTGCTTCTGAACACTCACACTTTCCTTGTGTCATTTCTGTATTTCTCTGCTCATGTCTCCTCACTGGTTATTTGTTCATTTTGGAGTCTTCTGAGTTTACTTGTCCTGCTTTTAAAACCCAAATTGCACGTAGTAGTAGAGCCTTGTACTGATGCACCTTCTTCATTGCCTCTTTCAAGACAGATACATGAGGATCAGTTTAGCACCTCTGAAGCTTCGTCACGGGCTTCAGCTTTAGCAGGATCAGATTTGTTACAGATGTACCAGGTTACAGTGATCTCTGTTTTTGCCCCTGTGCTGGGGGTGTAGCACCTGTGACACACTGCCAACACAGCAGAGCTACTGCTGCAGAGGGGCATACAGAGAAAATAACACTGAGAAAGTAAATGATAAAAGGTTTATGGAGCAATAATGCAGAGAGGATTAATTAGGCTCCTCTTCCTTAGAAGAACAAAATGTGATATTTAATTAGAGATAACCTCCACATTAGCCTAATAAATACATTTTCCTAAAGGACTTTTAGATGTAGCTCAGAAAAATTCTCAACAGCTGGAAGGGGAAAATGCTAGTGCACCTCTGAAAGATGGTCCTTAAGGGCAAGTCTCTATTGCTGTCAGACTTACTGAGCCCGTGCTCAGAGCAAGATGGACACATGCAACTGCAGCTCAGGCACCAGCATCACCGACCCCTGCTGCAGTGGGGGATAAAGGGAACAACAGAGGATAGGTCTGTGTTGAACTCCTCCAAGCCAACCAGCCTCACCTCCAGGGCCCCAGGGATGCTTTCCCATCAGAACGTTTCTCCAGTTCATCCAAATTTGTGGGAACGTTATGATTCTGACAAAACTTGCCTTGGTTCCTTTCTGCCACATTCCTGCCACCAGCTATCATCTCCCTTCCTTGGTGGGCTGGTTCTAGAGCTGGGGTGTCCCAGAGTCCCAGATTTCCAAAGCCTGTCAACCAGGAACACCAGTGAGTACATCCTTTATTCCTCGTCAAATGGAACCAGAAGTGTCACTGTGTAGATCTCATGTGCCTGGGGGAATTCTTGGTGCTGGGAGAACAATTTTTAGTTCAACAGTGAAACACTTTTCGCAAAGAAGAGCATTTTGATTTTTAAAATAGAATGTTACAGAATGTCTCTTTCATAATAGAAATAAGGTTTTTATTCCTTTCTCCTCTCCCTCACACACACACACAGAGTTTAAAAAGAGAATTGTTTCAAACTCTTAAACATGTTTGTAGAGGTAAAATTACCTGCTAAGCTTAACCCCAAAAAGGACAGACCTAAATGGCAATACTGGGCCTTTGTGGCAGATTCAATGTTTATACTGATTCCGTCACTAGAAGTGACGTGAAAGCTCCTCCCAGTGAAGCAGAATTGAGGCATGCAGTGATTTCACAGGACTGACTATATGGCCTCAGAAAGTGGGTTCTGGTAGACTGAGAATGGGGTGTTCAGTCACATCCACTCTTTTCTTCTGGCAAAATCTTTCCTTTATAACCAAAGCAAACAATGAACAAACCAATTACTCCTGCCATAGAGAATAACGGTTAGGTGGAATAAACTTCTGTCATAAATCTAGAGATCCTATGGTTAAATTAAAGATGATGTTACACCATTAGTTAGCACTATGGAAAAAGAATGAAGCACTGAGAAGTGTCCACAGACTAATCTTGCCAGGGTGATTTTTGGTTTCCATTTCTTATAAAAACTGGAAATATAATCAAAGCTTCCTTTTTTTTTTTTTTTCACAAATTTTCCCATTATGTTTTATTCACTTTTGATTTTTATTATTATTTCATAAAAGTGCATTTTTAATGGCAATTAAAAGAATACTAAAAGCTCTTCGGATGAAAGTTTTGGCAAAAAATTGTGGAAAAGATGATGAAAAATTAAAATCCCACAAACCAAACTGGATTCACTTTGATTTTTGCAAAACATAAATGCTTTCAAGTCTTCTCCCAAATTGTTTTCCATACCTTGGCCTCTTTTAGTGATGAGGATAGTCTGCTCTGTATCAGCTCTTCATTTAACTCAGATTAAACTATTCCTAGAGACTTCCTTGTACTGTGTCCTTTTTTATACACTGGCAGAAAAATCAGGATACAGGAATACAAATAGCTATAGGAAATGCAATATAGCTACAAACACTTGTTGGCCAACTGCTCTATGTACCTCTGATCAGACACACAAAACCTGATAGAGGATGGCGGCCCTGTTCAGCTTGTAGCAGGTACTTGTCCTGCCAGGATTCATTTGGGGATCAGGCAGTTCACTCCCAGATTTGCATCAGCCTGAACCTTCTGGCAGTGCTTCTCACTAAACTTGAAAGACTACTAAAAAATTAGGTTGCGTTGTACAGTTTCTGTCCTTAATTTCTCATTTGCAGTTTTCTTTCTTGCCATTCTGCTCTTTTGCCCAGTTTGTCTACATTTGTTTCTATTTCTGAGACATTTTCTTCATGTTCATCCCAGAAATGCAAACTCAATATTCTCTTAGTTGAACCTAAAAAACCAACATAGTTTTGGCAGACTTGAAACCAGGACTCTGCTTCCCCACCTGCATGATCTGTACTAGAAACAAGAGCTGCAAGAGAAGTAATTCAGCAAAAGCTCTGAGCTTTGAGCAAGACACAATGTCCTTTTTCACCTTTTTGATTCTTTAAGCTTTTCTATCACCCTCAGTGCTTTCCCCAGCTTGCCAGGGTATTCATATTTTACAGGTTTTCCCACAGAGTTATTTACCAAGTAATGTGTTCACTGAGGACATTTAAGTCATAAAGAGAGACTTGTTTTTATTATTCTGTAAAAGCCTTTTGTCCACTTTGTTTAGCATCACAAGCCTTTGCCTACAGTGAATTCCACTAACACTACAACCAAAGTATCACAGCCAACAGCTCACATTATACGTGAGCCTTGAATAAGGCTGTACAATAAGCCATGCAAAGAAACAGTGAGTGGTGTTCTTCCCTCAGTTGCTTGCCAGCATTATTTAAAAGCAGGGCCAGGGCATTTTTCACTTAAACCCTACAAATATAGCTCTTTGAACATGTTCTGTTGTTGATTTGAAATTTAAACACTTCATTTAGCTTCCCATTAAAACTAAATCTCACCGGCTCCTCTGAAATGTAACATGCTCTGAGGCAGCTTTCCATTGTGAGGAAGAGTAACAGCTAAAAGAAAAGATTTTTTTTTTCTAAATGGTGATTTGGAAATTATTTTAAATGGCATTGTTTACTGTAGTGAATAAGTAAGAGCACTAAAAGCATGGTTCTGCATTCAATATACTCTGGCAAAATCCACTCTCAAGGTTTCTTTTTCTGAAGCACTGAAATGAAGGACAGGATTGCTACTGATTGAAAAATGAGTGGTACCATGTGCTAAGAGCCTGTCCTAGAGCTTGCTGAAGCTGTTGGAAAGATTTACACTAGCAGCCATGGCAAAAGAGATGTGTCTCTACTGGTTCATTGTAGAAATACATCTGGAGAAGGGCACAGAAATCTGCTGGGAAGGTCCTCGAAGGGGACGATGGTCTGCTCATCTCCAAACAGCACAGGAGGAGCCAGGGCAGTAAGGCAATTTGGATCAAGGCCACGAGGCAGAACAAAGACCTCTGCCAGGTTTGCCTCCCTCCCATGGCGTGCTCTATTGGCTTATTCCAGAGTGCTCTCATTCTTCTTCATAAAATATAAATAAGCCTCATTGAATGTATTGGGTTGGTTTTGTACTGAAACACTTCCAACTCCTGCACCTCTTCTTTTTACCTTCAAAACAGAGCCATGACAATTTGAAACCCTGCAACCTTAAAGAGTAGACAAGAATTTCTTAGATATAGTAATCTCCTTTTCAAAATGGGTGCTCACTTACAGCTGCTATTATTTGCTCAATTTCCCTATTCCCAGAACAATTTATATATCCATCTTGTGTGCCAAGATACAGTGAATGAGCAACTGCTTATGCTTTAATGAGTACAGACAAAATTAAAAACCTACATGCTGCATCTTGTTTCAAATTATATCGTGTGCAGAGACCATGTCTTTCTGTATTGGGAGTCCTTCTGCCAACTCGAACCCAGCTCCTAGTGAATTTGAAGTTGCAGTGACAGGAACTCAAGCAAGAAATTGTGTCGGAAAATTACTATCTGAAATAAAAAATGAGAGACTGTACAACTTGTCAAATAAGACTCAATTTTCTTTAGTTTTCTTTAGTAAGTAGCTCATTAGCAAGTACTGGTAAATGATGAAGTCACGTGTCTCTGTGTTTTATGTTGAAAATAATTATGATTTAGGATATTTCTGCTATATCTAGGGTCCGATTTTCAGAGCTGCAATGCTTCCAGAATAGAATTTCTTAATTCAACTTGATTTGAGACATTTTAAAAGCCTCTATGCCAGCTACCATTTCTCACACAAGTGTTTCTTCCATCTGTCCTTCAGAAACAGAACTTGGAATGACAAAAAAAACCTTATAGTTTTTTGCTAATTGTAGAATTGTATGGCAAGTACTTTACACAGTCTCATTATGCAGCTTCATCCTGGAGAAATAGTAGAAAGCCTTTTGACAACATTAAACACATAAATGGGTCAGAAAAATGACCACAGTAACAGTAGTTGATATTGAGAAGGAAAGCTCAGCCACCTCAAAACTAATGGAAAGCATTTATTGAAAAGCAGAAGGTGTCAACTTTGTTCAAAATTCAGCTGTGGGTTCAAAAACTCCTGCACCTAACTGCTCCTATATATACCAATTAAAATAAACATAATTATTTCCCATTTGTAGTTAGGTACAATGAGTTCAGGAGCTCTGGGCAATTGCCAAGTCTTGCAGTTGGACCTTTGGCATTGACATACCTGCTGGGGTCCTGAGAAGCTGAGCTCAGCCTGCACAGTTAGACCCAATGCTAAAAGTCGTTTGGCCCTTCTTAATTTAGACATCAAGTGTTTTCAGCTCTGGTTACAGCAGGAGAGAGAGAAGGGAGAAGCGGAGAGGGGAATTGGCAGTAGATACCTTCTGTGTTTTATTGTCTTTTCTTCTAACACGGACCAGGTTGGTGGTTTCAGGAACATAAATGTCTTGAGAATTGCTGCCTTGCATTAGTATTACTTAACAAATTGCTCAGATGGACTAAATACATGCAAACATTTACAAATATTTATGTGCATCTGGTGTCTCAAACCAAATGTATTTTATCCCAAGTATTTTTGAGCACACCATGGTTGTCATTAGCAGTGACATTTCTATTAATGCAAAATAATATGTAATTATCTAGTCCAATCTAACCTCGTCACACTCGTGTACAGTTTCTTCTGCCAAAGAACTAAAAGCTAAATGATAGCTCCCCTATGTTGCAGAGCTGGAAACACACTGTATTTTTCAACAGCCAGCCATCGCAGCCCTGGTGAATCCAACAGTTCAAATTAACAGAGCACATGACTCACCGCCTTGAATATAAGCATCCATTGGAGGAAGTCCTCATTTGAGAACAAGTCACGGGCTGAGAAATCCCCTCGGCACAGGGTCGCCTGTGTGACTCCCCCGTGGGGTCACACGCAGCAGACAGCGGCAGCGGCGTGGGGCGGTGGGCACACCTTTCCCTGCTCCCCCCACAGCAGCTGTCATGGGAATGATCAGCTGCCTATTACACGCATGCATGCACCTCCCTGCCTCGCAGCACACAGCCGTAATGCGCTCTGCTCACAGGGAAAAATTTACATCCCCAGCTTGGCGCAGAAGGGCAGTACCCCCTTGCCAGGCAGCCCCTGCAACCGCCAGACAATTAATTGAGTATTTTTCCCTGCTTTGTTGAGGGCCGTGGGGAGGGAAGGACAAAATCTGCACCATCGGTAGCAAATTTATTGCAGAATGAATCAAGAAGCGCAACCAGCCCTCAGGGATCACCATGTTCACATGAGCATCGACAGACCAGGGTCCACCAGGCTCCCTAGTCATCCCAAGCAGTGGAGAAAAGCTTTTTCTTCACGAGCTACTTCCTCAGAGCAGTAAAAAGCCTCCTATCCCTCTTCTTTTCTTCTCCCCTATGACCTCCTTAGCAGTAATTCATGCCATATAAGAGGAGGGGGGCCTTTTAGGGGGGTGTATTTTTTGCAGTAACCTTATAAGACAGAGCCGTTATGAGGATGCAGCATGCGCAGAGGCCCCGATAATGAGTTACAACTGAGAAAAAATGGCTTGAGTAGGAACTTATTTGGAAAGCAGCGAAAGGGGGATATTCCTTTCCTCCGTGAACTGAGATGTCCTTGGGGCCTATGAAACTTTGAAAAATAATCCCTTTTCATAAAGCAATGCTGCCTAACTCAAATCGAAAACAGATATAGGTGTACAGTAACACAGATCTGCCCTCCAAAGGACATGGCCCGAATGCAAAAAATGGAGATCAAAGAAATCAGCTGGGCATCTCCAGTGGCAGGCATGCACCCTGTCAGGTATCTGCTGTCATGAAGTGTACTGGATGGTGACCATACATCGCGGGTTAAGGCCCATAAACTATCTTTAGTGTAGGAAATTGAGCAGAACATGTTTAAACTGCAAAACCAGATGATATTTATGCTACTACAAGCTCGTTTTGCACAGTGTAACTCTCTTTTTTTTCTTTTTTTTGTTTTTTTTGAAAGGAAATTCATCTTTTTGGCCTTTTAAGTACTAGAAAAATATGGCCAGGTATGTACCTTGCACTTAGTGGATGGTAGGACTTTGACCTTTCCAGGGATGGGTAATCATTTAATTCACCATCCAGTATTAACCATTTTATTTAAATTGTATCAACACTAGCAGTCTCCGTGATCAATAGACAGCCTTCCCTTTCCATATACAGTTCTAAAATTAAACAAACATTCCTGGGCCCTGTGCACATATTTCTATGATTTCAGGGGAACACTAATCGTTTTCCTGACTGGAGAGCTGGCTTCCATGTTATTCTGTAGCTTCAGAAAGCTTTGAGGCAAAGACAAGGTGAAAATCGTATCAGTCCTACACTTTGTCCTCGGAGTTCACACACAACAGTGCACGTAGCATTGGTACAACATGCTTTTCCAGGGAAAATGAGACCTACAAGTGTCTGGTACATGACAGTTGTTAAAGTTGTGAACTAAGTACAGTTGTAAATCCTAAGTTTAAAAAAAAATCATGTCCTTTTTTTTGGGATGGAATGCATAAACTATTGAGTGCCTGACTACATTTGCACAAGTATTTCTTAATGATCATAGTTCCAGCTCTGAAGATTACAATTATCTTCAACAGCTCCGAGTTAGCAAAACAGCATACTCCTCCACTAAAAAGGTTCAAATCCGGTTGATAAAGGAAATTTTGTGATCTTGACTTTCCTTGATTTTTTTGCTGTTACTCCAGAGCCGGAAGAACAAGCAGAGCAGCAATCTCAGAGCCCAGAGAAACATGTGGTTTCTGTCTACCACGATAAGTGACAGACCAGTCATGGTCTGTTCTTATCACCTTTGAAATTTGAAGGGTTTGACTTTGGTTCAAATGAGTCTCTGTTTTTTGTAGGAAGGTTTTTCTCTTTTTTTCCCCCCAATTGTTCAAAAGTAGCTGGCAAATTCTGCTGTTACAGCAAACCAATGTGCAACCACATGTTTTGGCGTCTGATCCTGGAGCCAGGGACTTAGCTAGGTGCCTGTAGTTATTATTAGTGTAATTGGCACGGCTGATGTGTATGGTGGATTTTGATAAAACCTCTGTGCTGTTGAATTTGTTTTTTTTCTCAGGAACTAGGTTGAACTTTCACTTATGGGGGCACCAGGAAGCTCTGGCCAGGCAGAGGTTTCCTCTGGCCCCCAGGTTCTGTGGACCAGTCCCAGAACCAGGGCAGGAAACTCTCAAGGGGATCGGTGGCCGCAGCCAGAAAAGACCAGCCCACTCTTGGTGATTACCTAGTTCAGACCACTTTGGTCTGCAAAATCTGGCAGCTACCTGCGTGCAGTCCGGCCATACAGTCTGCTGCAACGTTCTTCTGCCCGGCTGGGAATGTGCAACATGGAAAACAGCAAGAAAAGATGTTTTCGGGGATCAAGTCCTGCCACTTGTTTGTTGGTGCTCCTAGAGCCATTCCACTCTGATTCAGGAAAAGCAAGCCAAGTAAGCCCACAAACCCTCCCAAGGTATTTCAGGGAGGGAGAACACTTCAGCATCAACAATCTGCCTCTCATTGCACAGTGATCTTTAGGCAGATAAATAAGAGACAGACTGTGGCTGTTCTTGGTCAGTTCCCGACTTTTATCCTCTCGTGCACTGGGGCACAGATATCAGTGCAGCAGAACATTTCCATTCCCATTCCTGGTCTTGAAGAAATCATAGGTTCCCTTGAAGAAATAATTGCTTCCATGGAAAATCCCCACATGCAGACCAATTGCCTGATGTTATTAAGGCACAGAAAAACTTCAAATATGTACAACCTAAATTCACTCTTTCTTCAGCAAACACACTGGAAAATACTCATACAAATATTAACGATTACTCTTTGAAGATGGTTCAGAAGGGGAAAAACCATATCTTATAATTTAATTTTTGTTCAAAACCAGTTTTACTGAAGTGTGGAGAAAGATATATGTCAGTTATATGTTACTTAAAAATATCCCTACCTAGCCCCAACACTGAACAAACTCACGTGGCTACATTTATCCAGAGAAGTCTTGACTACATTTATTCAGACTTTTGAATACTGCTAATGTGTCTAAAAAAGATATTTTTAGCGGTCCCCAGCATCAGGTCCAGAGTTACCGGTTCAGGTCCTTATGAATTGATCTCAGGCTGAAGAATTTAATTTCGGGCTTGAAGTCTGTGATACTAGAAAAGTACCTTACAGTATTTGCACCTGGACTTACAATCAGAGTTTTAAAGTCATCTATCTCTCCTCTCCCTCATTCCTAAACTTTTGAAGAAAAGGGAGGTTCTAGCTTACGATTTAATTTAGGATGATTTGACCTCAGGTGACCTTTGCCAGATACTGTTAAAGAGCAAATGGGGCAGAAGGGTGGAAATGGTTTGTTGCACAAAAATGGTGACTCTGTGTTAAGCTTCATAGGTTGGAAGGAGCATTTTGAAAGTCTGGGCAAAAATGTGACAAGAAGCCAGTTTAAATATGAGCACATAGGTGTGATATGTTCTGAGGGCCAGGTGTGACTTGGGAGCCTGGCAGCTTTGTGCACGTTGTAACTTTGACATTGCAGATGAAGAGAGACGGGCTAACAATGATTACCAATAATAAAGTCATGAAAAGGTATGGCTCACAGTGTTACTGCTTCTATGAGACATGGTGAACAAACGCACTATGAAGGGTTACTTGTGTAAAAGGCAGGCACATTATCTGTGGCATAGCCATGAGCAGTTTACAAATGCACTTATTTTGTCTTGGTACATCTTTACTTGTAAGCATTTACCTTGTAATAAACAGCTCTGAATAATGCTCCATCCTCCTGCTCTTGTGTATGAGGAAGAGGGTAAAAGACAGATAATAATAACCAGCTTTCTCCTCCAACTGCAATTGGTTGCTGCTGTTATAATTTTCTGTTAAAGGGACTCTAAGCATAAACACAACCTTAAGGATTATGAAGAAAAATATTCTTGTGTGAAAGTATGTGTGTCAAGCATACATTTTTCAAACCCAGATCCATGGCTTATAACCAGGCCAAGTGGTACTGCTATCAGCAGAGCTCCACAGGCAGAAAACCAGTGCAATTTCAGCTGTACAAATCCTCATTTTCTTTGCCAGTCATAGAAAACTATGTACTATCTACCTTTTTTCCTGAAAAAAAGTCTCCGACAGAATAAGGGCATGAGAAGCTGAAGGTATATCTGAGTGGAACATCTGTTTCTCATGGTAATATTTCCTATGAAAAGCATTATAAAAAAAATTGCAGTGTATTTGTGTGCGCACAGTGTGTGCATTTTTACTTCCCCTTCTACCAGCCCTCCTCCACTCTTGTCTGTGTTCAAATAGGTCCTTACAGCAAGGGAGGGCTTTGTCTTGCTTAGCCATTGATTTGGAAAAGTTCGGTGTCAAACCTATGATAGCTATTTAGTCTCTCTCTGTAGTCAGTGGACCATAAATAAATGCGTAGAAGATGCGGGAGGAATTGTCCTCTGCAGGTGATTTTGTTGGCTGCAGAGGGAGCTTAGATAACCTGGAAGAGGAGGAATATATGCATGTAGCAGTCAGCCAAAGACAGGGGAGCTCAAAGTCTGCTCAGAGAGACTCAGCTGGTATTCTGGTTATACATACAAATAACCAAGTTCATATAGAGGACCAGAAGAGCTTTTTGCTGCAAACCTTCTCTGTGTGAAGAGCCTAGCTTCAAAAAGAACTAAAAATTACTATGAATATATTCAAATCTTTGACTATACTATATCTCATTTTTGATGTCTGCAGAGGAAAAAAACCCTCAAACTTGGAAGTGTAATTTAATGAAAAAATATTTCAAATTTGACATGTAAAAAAAATGACTCATTTTAATAAAAACTGCAGTAATTTTAATATAGTACATGGTCCAAAATCTAGACTGTGTTCATTAGAATTAGGCTGAGTACATAAAGCTCTACCATTGAATATAATTTCCAGTGCTTTTTGCATATATGTTAAACTTTTATAAATATATATAGCGCCAAAAATATATTTAACTAAATATGTATTATCTGTATGCAAACAGTTAATTGGCCAAGTACTATGACCAGGATGAGAAAATGAACTCTAGAAGATTACTATGTCGTGCATTTCTGAAAGGACTATGCTAAGGAAAAAACACAGAGTTATAAAATACCAAAACATTCCTCCTTCATCCTGGTCTGTGTGCCTTGTGAGGCCCCTGGGGAGGCTGCAGTGTGACCACAGGCAGGTCAGGCAGTTGGGATTATAAATGTGTAGCACGTCCTTGCTTGGGCTGGGTCACTCAGGCATCCCTGGGGTAAACAGCTCCTAGGTGTGCAGGAGAGGGCTCTGGTGTCTGCTCTCAGTGATACAGGTTGCAGTGGTCCTATTAATTGCAGTGTGCACAGAATCAGGGCCCAGAGTTCGGAAGGCAGGCTTTCTTTTTTGGTGTGAGTGTGTGCACCAAGAAGGAAAAAACTCAGCAACCAAGTGTACTCAATACATCTCTGCATATCGAGCTCTTTTTTTGCAGACTGCTTTTTCATGCTTCAGAAATTCCTGTTCTTTGTAAATTCTGTTCCATTTTACATGATCTTAAATTCCTCTTTGGCCATCTTCTAGTTTTTATAATGCAAAGCAATGTTTGGTGACTGCATGTTTCACATCACTAAGTATATTTCATTTGACACTTCTTTTTCTCTGCAGTTCCTTACATGCCTTAACATGTTGCTCTCTCCCTCTTGGTGTTCTTCTCTGTCTACTTAATGCTCTTTTCTGCTCCTTCCTGGAGCTTCCTTAATTGATGCATTTGGTTATTTGTCACATTAAAAAAAAAAAAAAAAAGAGCTTTGACTTACCAATTTACCGCACTTCCATGCTCTCACGTTGCGGCTTATTGTCCACTGCTTTCTTTCCTCAAAGATAAACGGAACGAAATTAAAATGTGTCCCTTTATCAGACACTAATGTGATTTCCTTAAGCATGACTCTTCTGCATAAACTTTCTGAGGGGTCATCACCAGCTTCAAAGGCTTTCTTAATAAGCACAGAAAAAAAGCCTGTCTGGGTTCAGTTCCTGTCATGTTGGAAAAAGATGTGATCAGTGTTGGATTCATGAAGCAATATTTGCTTTTAGATTAAAGATGTGTTTAGGTTGGAAGTAATTTCTCTTCAGCCCATGAATAGTGGTCAAGAAACACCACTGTGACTATGAGTTATTTGGAAGAGCTCTGAATTTGGGCAATGCCTAGGAAAAATGTACCCCATTAACGAGTGGACTCTTCCAATCATACTAATAATCAGCATTATTGACAATAAACTTTAATCCTTTATTAAAAAAGGCAGGGATTTCCTCAGGGACCTGAGGATGGCTCCCCCAGACAGATTTCAGTGGAGAGGCAGCAGCTGGAAACCAGAGGCTGAGACAGCTCTTAACCTGCAAGCCTGAGACAGGCGAAGCAGTGGGAGTTCTCCCAAAGATGGGAATTAGCTCCTGGGCCAAAGCTTTGTCTGAAATTCCTAGACAGGGTTGCCCACACCTGGTGGGCACTCCTCAGACATACATCACCAGCCCCAGCAAGGAGTGCTGAAGGGATGGGGAAGAGGAGGAGATAGGGGAACAAAGGCAATGCCACAGCAAACTCTGCCTTTTCATTTATCTCAGCTGAGTTAAGAGAAGGAAGCCAAAAAGCCCACAAAATCCAAACAAGCCCACCCCGTTTCCCCAGAGTGGGTGTGCTGCTCAGCGGTCTGTTGTGGGTGGGCTGCCCCGGCACAGATGGGATGCAGCAGACTTGCCCCCCATCCCAGTGAATTCTCCGTCACAAGATGCAGATAGAAAAAAGCCTGTGGGCCAGGATCTGGCCCCACAGCATGCCAAGGCTGATGCTGCGTGGATGCTTCAAGGCTGGGGGAAAGTGGGGTTTGGGAAGCCCCAGCTTCAGTGCAGGCTAGGGTGACCTGACATCTGTGTCCCAGGGGAAGGCCATGAGGGTCACAGGTTGAGAGGGCTCGGGTAGAGCTGGGCTGCTGCTCCTCTCTCTAGGAGATGCTCAGACCTGCAAGACTCCCTTGAGCCGACACCAAGCCCACCTTTCCCTCTTCAGCTGGCCCTTGAGGGCTGCAAAGCTGGACTGCATGCCTGCGTGCATGCACTGCCCCATGCGTAGGCAGACCTCAGTTGGGGCCGCTTGCCCGTGCAGGATGCTGAGGATGCTCTCGAAAACCCTGCAAGCAGAGGGGCTGTGACTGTCGGGCAGAGGACAGGACTATGATAGCATGAGTGCTTCCTGTGTGGGTTTCTTAGCCTTGCCATCTGTGCTTCTTCCTCCTATCCCGTTATCTGCCTTTCCACTTTCTTTAATATAATCCTCACCTTTCTGTTTCTCAGTGCTGCAGAGCCCAGGGCTGCTGTTGATTTTTGTACACAGCCCGTCCACAGGGTTCACACATGAGGAAAATCCCCAAATGCCAGCTCCCAGGGCTGCCTCAGTTGTTTTCAGGAATCCTTTGCAAAATCCAAGAATGCTGCAAAAAAAACCTAGAAACAAATGCATTTTAAAAAATGAGGTTTTCCCCTCAGTTCTAAGCTACCTGCTTTAATTATATCTATGCATCCATATTCAATCTTTCTGGCCTAAAATCCTTTGTGGGTCAGTTTTCTTTGCTTGGGTCTTAAGTCACTCAGAGATTTCTGTCTCAGTTACTATACAGGACCTAACTACCTCATTCCCTTAATTTTTAAGATCTCTTTCTGATTGTCTTTGTAGATCACCATGATTTAAGCAGCTATTGGTAACAACATGTTAATACCATATTATTTTTCTTATAACCTGAAGCAGAAATATACTACTCCTGTCCATACGTACCAACACTGGGAGACCTTTGGTGAAATTTGCTTGTCTGTTGAGACTGCACTCCTCAATACAAGAGGCATATAGGGCTGCTGGCATGTTACTGTGAACTTGTGGTGTTTAAGGAGACAATGAACTCCATTTGCACACTTAATTTCAAAGGTAAGAAACTGGAAGCTGTGCTCATTTCTCAGTAGTGGCATTTTATCCAAGTCCTTTAGTTGCAGAAAAGATCACTCTGGAATATGTTAGTATGGACCTGCATGGATTGTTTGAAAACATTAGTAGCCTGTGCTTAAAAATACACAACTAAACTCCAGCATGAAATCCTTCTCTAGAAAAATATAAGGCATTTTAAAAAATATTTAGGTTAGATTTTTAATCTCATTTCTATGTTTCTCTAACATTAACGTCAACCACATGTCACTTACGTAGTCCATTTATACTTTAACTTAGTGCCTGCATATCAAATGTATAATGTACAGCTGGATTCAGCACAATATTTTCTATGAAATGCGAAGGGAGCTATTATCCAATAAGAAATACATCTGGCTTTGGTGTAGCAGAGCTTTTCCAAAGGCAGAGAAATTGCTGCGATAATTAAACTTGAGACCCAGAGAAGGACA
>NW_010097905.1:69084-84705 GCF_000699245.1 Pterocles gutturalis | reverse complement strand
GACTGGGATCCTGGTGAGAGGTTTTTTATGGGTAACAATCTATCGTATATTACTAAAATACTCAAGAAAAGGTGCAGCCAATTATTTGCAGCTGTCACTTGGTGACACTGTCCAGGTATTAGACAATCTCTTACAAACTGGCTTAGGGATATATGTCAGACATATATATATGTCATATTTTTGCTTACAGTCAACTGAGACCTGAGCAGATGAATGTGCTAAGCTGTGTGCCCTAGCGCTTCCACACAAAAGGCTTTTAAATTAAAGTAAAAATTCATTTTAACAGCAAGGTTACGTTTTCCCTTGAGGTTTCTAACACTGTTCACTCTGATTGCTGAGGATGTTTCCGTCTTCACAGTAAAAGCTTTTCTTTTTGTTATCCTCACAGCCCTTGTTAGATTGAATAAGTCAAGGTGCTAGTGCCTTCATATTGTTGAAGGGCCCGATCCCACAGCCCTTGCACCTGGCTGCTTAAGGCAGCAGGAGAACAGGGTGTTAGAGGGGGCCACAGGTAAAACGAGAGAGAAAGAAGTAAGAAAGACAAGTGTTATTTTTTGTCTGCAACTTGCTTGTTGTCACTATCCTCTTGGTCAGTTGATGGCTTTCTCCTTAAAGCAATAAAGGCTTCTCTAGAAAAGCTAAAATACTTGATTTTGTTCACTAATTTAGTACCCAAGAAATGTTAGTTTCTTCTCCCAAACACCAGCAGACAGATGGCAGAAAAAATATAGTAGACTCTGGACTCCCACTGAAAGCTGACCTAGACTCACCCCTGGCTTTATTGTTTTTCTTTCATAATTAGCTTTTGCTCAGCTTTGTCATTTTCATAAGCCTCGATATTCTTCAATTAACAAAACAGAACAAGAACAACAAGAGCTTAGGCAGCTCATGAGGTCACTTCTTGCAGGGGCTGGATTACGGCACCAAAAGAAGCTTGAAAAGCATGTATTGATCCAGTCTGACAGTTCCTGCCACATTAAGCCTCACCACAGCTGTGATATAAAGGCGCTTAGAGCTGTTATCATAAATACCATCCACTATCTTTAAAGATCATCAAAATTGCTTCACATTGTATAAGAGTTATTGTCATATAATTTGTTCAATGCATTTTAACAGCATAAATTGGTTTAGCATTTTAATACTAGCTTAAAGGTCAAACGCAGATAATTTAAACTAACATTTATCCTATGAAAGTTATCATATAAGCTCTATTTACTGAATGTGTGGAATGAAAAAACAGTCATCCTTATTATTTCCTTAATTTATCCAAAAGCTAATATATCCAGTAACATTTGTTTTTAAATGTTAAACCACTTTCATTTAAACTGTCAAAGAACATATTTGCAATTATTTTGTGAATACCTATAATATTTAGAATACAATCTTAAAAGCAAGAGAAATTTCCTCTATTTCTTCCTGTAGGTAGATAATTATAAGAGAGGTATATTTATAACTGGGAATAGGAAAACACAGCTACATCTTCTATGATAGACTGAAGATATTACGAGCAAACATGTCTATGGATCTCTTAGCCAACCTAAAGCTGGGCCTCTGCCCATCCATAGTCCTGCTGGGCATAGAAGACTCCTTTCCAACTTGTGGAAAGGGGCAGAGCAGTGAGGAGAACCCACATTCGTTACCTCTCATATGACTTCCGAAGTCAACAGACAATTTCTTGGATGACTCTGGCTGCATTTTCTTTGGTTGCATTTTCTTGAGCCAAGATATCTGCCCAGTGCTTGTCTATAACTGCAGTATTATTTAGTTTTCAGGACTGATAGTCAGCAAGTCTGTGCTGACTCTTGAGGTGGTGTCCCCACATCCCCACCAGCTGTGCAACGCCCCTCTGCCCATCTCATCCTCACTGGGAGGGGATGTAGAGACTACCCCAGGTCCCAGGACCTGCCTTCTGGGGTCATCACCAAGCTCCTGCCCTCTTGTTCCTTGTTGGGGGTCAAGAAGCATGTCCACAAGTGTTCAGAGCACTAACATCTATTCATAGTAAAGTGGGGGAAAGACCAAAACCAGATGCTTAGGGAAGAACAAGAAAACAGTACAGCCCTCAGTGACGATGCCCTGAATATTTGCTCAGTGTCCAATGATTTGCAGCTCAGGGCCTTTCCCAGCCAGAGGACAAGGATATGGGTGTGATTGCTGGGCACAGGCTGTAGGAGCTAGTGCCCATGCATAGCAATCCCTTTTGGAAGGCTCCTTTGCTGCCTGTTTTGTCTTGTTCATTCTAATTTCCTTCAATCTGCATGGACATTTATATTGACTTTCAAATCACTTTCCTTCACTGCATGACCAGGAAAATTCCTAATCTGGTCTTTACCATTCCATGCTTTTTCAAACCTGATGTCTGTGAGCATTTCTAAAAAGCTTCTAACTGTATGAGTTAGCTAACTTAATAAGTATTACAAAGGAGCATAAATGCCTGCATTACCAGAAGACCTGTTGGTTATGATATTTGTGAGATGAAAAACTGGATACATTAATCTTCTGTAATAACAAATTTTACTTATCTTTCTATCCATGAACAGTCCAGAAGACAAACCAGTTATGTCAAATAATTGTATAGTTGTAATTCTTTAGATTTTTTATACTTCTTTTTGGTTTTATTCCTCTGAAAACACAGGGATGGCAGGAATTGCATGCTTGCTTGTTTGTTTCATTTCCTGCTACCCCCTCCCCCCAATTACTAGAGAAAAAGGAAAGTTGAAGAAAATGAAAAAAGCTACTTTGAAATAGGTTACACCTTTAAATTTCTGTCTCAGGGACAAACCAATAACAAAAACATCTCTTTACCTTTTTATCTAGAAGTAATAACAAAAGGATTGAAGTATTTTATCTCACAGGGCAAATAATTCATAGTGCTGTTCCTCTTTTTGATTCTCAGGGGAAAGTTTTGGTATTGATCTTTCAGTATGATTCACAGACAGAATCACCATTTTCCTGATGATATGTAATATTCGCTAATATTCTAATTAATTGAAAAGTTCTTATTTGGTAGAATATTTCTGGAATGTGAATATAAAAGGAAATGTCAGATAAATTCAAGTAAAAAAAATTACCAGCTCATTTTTATAAAGTCTTTGGTTTCCATACAGAAAACAAATAAAAAATTAGGTTTAATCTAAGCAAAGAAGAAAAAAAAAAGATTTATTAAGCTGTGGAATGTTCTGAGAGAAAAGGAAGACCTGTCACTTGGAATTTTTAAAATCAAATTAGACAAGGCAATGAAGGATACACTGTAAGACAATGGATTTTTGTGGCAAAATAAACTTTTCTGGCACACTAATAATTCCATTTATATCAGTATTCTGACTTGCCTAAAATATAACTTAAGTGTAACGTTATCATCTTTTCAAAATACAGATAACAGACTTTTCTGAGATCAGCTTTTGCAAGATGACTCCAGATAAGGGCAGATTTGCAATAATTTGCTATGAAGGCATAAAGGAGAACTGGAAAAATTGAAATAGAAATAACAAACTAAAATAGATGGTATAGACACAATTAAAGTCAGTACTGTTTCACCAGTTTAACAAATTACTACCATTCAGCAAAAACAAATTCCTGGTTACTGTACATGCCTTTGCCAAAGCCAGTGGTGGTATGGCACTGTTTAGCCTACATTTTCACTGGCAGTATACCTATACTGTCTCTGAAATTTGCTCCAGGACAGGAACCCTCTTCCTCAGCCAGCTGACCTGGTGTGGTCCATGGTGCAGAGCATTTTAACAGTTCCTGGCTCTGTACCTGCTCCACATGCCTTTGCAGCTCCTGAGAACAAAGGAATACATCACCTACAGCACATGCAGGCTCTGTGCTCCTCACGCAACCACACCAGTTCTCCTCATAGGCTATATTTCATTTTAGGATGAGAAGAGCTGTCTGTATTTTCTATTTGAGCTGAACTAGAAGCTATCATAGAATCATAGAATCATAGAATCATTAAGGTTGGAAAAGACCTCAAGGATCATCAAGTCCAACCCAACACCACCTAACTCACTAAACCATGTCCCTAAGCACCACATCTATGTCTCTGAACCATCCGTGAATTTTGTTGAATTTTATCACACTCCAGAAGGTGTGCTTGAAATGACCTAGCACGCACTGGGGTCCCCATGACCATCTAATTTTTCGCTGGTGGGGAAAACCACACCTGACTTCTTGCAAATGCAGAAATAGTAGCAAGCATAAGAATTACTGTAGGTCTACTCCTCTTTTTTTTTTTTTCCATATAATATTAATATTTACATGGAAGGCAGCACTGCCTTTTTTATTAGCATTTTTCCTCATACACCTCAGAAGTGGTAACCCCTATGAAACCACCAGAATTCTGCAGGGAGAAGGATTATGATATACAGAGTAGGATGCCAAGCCCTGGTTTCCTTTTCATCTGTGTGAGCTTCTGTAAGAAGTTCATGAGCATTGTCAGAGTTAACCTGATTCATTGAGGTCTAAAAGACCTCCATCTTTGGAACCCAAGACAAGCCTTGTAAGTAGCAGATACTGAGAATAATTTGAAGTGGTTTCTGTGTTAGCAAATATAATCTATTTTCTTTAGAAACACCACTGGTCTAGATGTGTTGCTATGACTGTATTGCTATCACTGCAGTGGTAATCCTAAAAGGAACTTGTCTTACATAAATCCCTTAGGAATTTCACTTTGCTCTAGTAGGAGGTTATCATCTTATTTCCATTTCTAAAGATGAGAAAATCAGAAGGAATAACACACTGAAGAGACGGATTAACCCAACTCTCTTCTTCCTGCTCAATGGGTGATCAGAATTGAGGGAGACTCAGTCCATTGTACTCACACAAATAGCAAATGCCACTCACACAGACCCTAAAACTGCCTTCAGGATTGGCCCTTACAGCTCACTACTACATTGATCACAGAATCACAAAATGGTTGAGATTGGAAGGGACATCTGGAGGTCATCTGGTCCAACCCCCCAGCTCAAGCAGGAAAGAAATCTAAGCGACCAAATCGTTGTTTCAAAATCTGGAAATCTTACAAATGTCAGCTACGCTAATTACTGTTAGAAACCAGAAGGTGAAAATAACCCATATGCAACCAGATATTTAAGGAAAGAATTTCAAACCCTGTATCTTTCCTTATAATACCTGTGGTTGTAACAACAGATGAACGGTTTCCACGTTTTCACACACCCTATGCCTTAGAAATACATGTGTGTGCACACACAAATCCATGCAGCATTTCCCTGAGACAGAACACAGCTTTGACCATCTACATACGTTCTTACCTACGCCCCATATGTTCAGCTGTCATGTCGCCTACGGCACAGTCCGACATGTAAGGATGAGAGATAGAAGGAGAATGCTTTGAAGCTACTCTGTCAGTGTTTGAGAGTGAAAGATTATCCAACTGTTCTCAATAGTGCAACCAGCTGCAATGTATTCTCACTTAGACATTCTTGGAAGAAAAGGGGTCTGGTAATCTGGAAAGGTGAAATATCCCATCAGTTTACTCCCTTACTGAGGGGACACTGAGACTGTGATTGATGTGAAAAGAGTCCTAAACCAGAGGTCCCAGACGACCTCTGAGGTCCCCGTTTTTTTCCCCCCAGCTTTGTTGACCAAGGAATGTAGGTGTTTTACAACTGAATCAAAGACCCCTACGCAATTTATTCATATTTCAGGGGTATAGAAAGGGTCCCATGGTTTGGGAGGAAATGTGGAATTTGGTTAATAATTTGTACTTTGTTGTTTTATTGCATTTATCTTGTAAAATTTTCATAAGAAATAGAAATTTTATTGATCTGTCTCCAGCCTTTTAGAAGTAAGGGAACAGACCGGAGTGGGTTATTTACCGAAGAAAAAAATATTGCAAAGGAAAATGATTGTCACTGGGGATACTGTCACCTTAGGAAAAAAATTACAGCTATATGACTAAATTTTCTCTCGCTCTAGAGTTTCTGTCAAGGTCAAAGTTATTTACACAGTATGGCTGGGATTAAAAGACACAATTTTAATACAGAAAAGGGAGGTTACCCAGAGTGATGTTTCAGAGTGATGGATCCTTCACACAAAAGACATCTCCAGACTCATCACTCCTCCATCCTCTTGCAGTGCTCTTTCAAGCACTTCCCAAGCATTTCTTATACTGCTTCCTTGAGGTATTCCAATTTTTCATCTCCCCCTGCTTTTGCTTTCTTCACATCCTCCCTCAGTCTTCTTTCATCTGTCCAACTTCTTGGCTCAAGTTCTTATATCAAAAAAATGATAAAACATTACAAAAATACATAAAAGAGCAGACATTGACTGCAAGCATAAAGTGAATATGATGTGTGTGTGTTACAAATTGGTGACCTCAGGAAATGAGCTTGTGTATTCCTTGACCTCTCCTTTGCTATTCCAGTCATGCTTGTTTCTGTCCTGGATATTAAATAAAGACTGCCACATACAGTGGGGAAAGGCACTTTAATTATTTTTTTTAGTCTTTCTCATCCTTTTATTCTGGCTCACATTTACAGTGATGATAATGTATCATTGCTCCTTCTGACACAAATATCCCGTTCTGACAAAAGTGTCTCTTCACAGAGCAACAGCATAAGCCTGAGGCCCTGTAAGTCAGCTTTGCAGGGAAGGAGAAACTGGTGACACAATATATTCTAAGTATAAATTGTTTTGTTTACATATGTAAACCAAGCCTGGTAGTAGAAGTGGTAAAACAGCACTTTGGGAGATTGCTTCTTTAAGGAATATTTGCTTAACACCCATGTTTAGTTGTCAGAGAATGATTATCTCAATTATAAATATTTAATCAGAGAAGAAAGGACGTAACAAATATCAGGGCTGTCTACCTTTCCAGACTCTTATTCTAAAAAGGCAACATTATGTGTCTTCTCAAATTGGAAATTTGCAGATGTGCTAGGAACTTGAAAAGCTAAATGTAAAAGCAGCACCTAGAAACACTTGCCATAATAGTATTTTCTTCTTTAGCCAATATTCCAGAGCGTTTCTTGCTTGTCATTACTTCAAACTATTGGACTTTGACCCGCCTTTGAAGTCTGTGGCATATGCTGAAAATTAAGCAAGTTCTTAAGTGTTTAGAGGATTGGTTTCACTTAGAAATAGTCAGTACATTTGACTTCAACGCTAATCCTAAACTTCTGTCTTCAGCAAACTGTCTAGATCACATTAAGTGCACTCATGCTGTAATGCCGTGACTTCTTACCATCAGTTATATCCTATATACTTTTGCTGAGATTGTACCCGAAGTGGTTTATGATCAAAGCACATGGTTGTGCAAAGCCATGGCACAGAAGATGGTGCCACCTTGAGCTGTCAGCTGCCAAGATTTTAAGGAGCACGGAGACCAAGGTATAAAGCAAATTACAGCTCTGGTCTGATAATAAATGTGTGTGATTATCCAAAAAAGTAATGTATGCAGATTAAAAATGATTTCTTAGAAGTAACTGATAGGAATAAAGATTTGTGATCAGAATTCTTGGTAGAGTTGGAAATTGTAGCCTGAACACAGTGGGGTGAAGATTGGGATCATTTAGCAACTCATTGTTTCAGAGTTTCTTTGGCAGAGTGATAATAGTTGCTCCCCTCTATCCCCTAAACTCCCCCAGCCCTGAAAGATCTCACATCAGAGTTTTGCAGGAGAGTTTCTTTACCTACGGAGACAGACGGGGAGCCCGCTTCCTCACTCTAATGGGTTTCTGCTGAGCTGAGATCCTGCATATCTATAGAAATAATTGAGGGTATGGGGTAGCGGAGGAAGCAGCAAACAGTCTGCACTGATTACCTACATAAATTTTCTCAAAGATGAGCAGAAAGGGTGGGTGATGGTTTTCCGGATAAATATTTTTACCTTCCCTATTGTCCCCTTTAATGTCATTTCCATCTCTGTAGTACAGAAGATGGATTGAGCCTTAATGAAATGACTTCAGTCAAAGTGGTAGAAGAGCACTGGAGGTGTTCCTTATTCCCTGTGCTCAAGGATTTTTTCCTGAGTGAAGATACAATCAGAAATGGAAGATCTAAACTACAAGCTGCACGCTTGCTTTTCTCGTGCAGTACGTCCTCCCTCGCAGATTAAGCAATACTCACACAGTGACCTTGTCGCTGCCTTTAATGGCTGGACAGTGCAGTTTTACAGGACGTGTTGTCAAGCCTGAAGTCCGTCCAGGTACTAGTTTCCATCCACACAGTACAAACACATGGGTCATAGCACTCAAATCCTGCTCTCCAGATTGGTACATTCCATTTTAAAGCAAACTGTTTTCCTCCATGAAGTCACACAACAGCTGAAGAAGACAGTTGGTCATGAATAGTGAGTTGCACATCAACATGTCAGGGTATCCTAAGCAGAATACAATGATAGTGGAGACAATACGATGATTGCAAAACCCTTGAATCTTTTTCTAACTTTAAGTCTGCAATTGTCCCACTGATTTAATGGGATTGCTGTCATAACTGAAGTCAGGCATTGCTTAGTTATCTTCATGATCATCCCTCAGAACAGATAAAGCAGTTATTAGTTACCTTAAAAAATACACTGCCTTTTATTAGAAATATCCTCATCTTTTGCTGTGTGGCAGGGTTTGAAGAAAAAAAATCTATCAAAAGATTGTACCCACTTGAAAAGCATAAGTCAGCCTCAAGCCATGAGTAGCTCTTCTGTGTATAAATAGAAATATCTGCTTTTGGAGACAACATGCAGAGAGGCGCAAAGTGATTGGTGTCACACCTGAAGGCCTTCCACGTCTTGTCCTCAGCGACCTGTGTCCCTCATACAGCTGGCCATATGGGCACCTGTCCAGAGCCACGCTTAACACACGCCTGGATTTATAACAGGTTGTTTTACCTGCTGTAACACCACATCTCCTCCTCCTGAGCAGGTTACAGCAAAAGCATCACAAGGTACAAGAGTTGCTTCAGAACCAGCCATTTCATGAGTTGTTTCATTCTTATTTTGGCAAGTTGAATACTTTAAATGAGATATTTAAGTTGAATATTGAGAATTGTCTTAATTGTCTTAAATAATGCACATCACTCAAAATATAGAAGATCTGGTATTGAGGTTATAATAGCTTTCTATTGAGATTCATATTTATTCATTTACTGGGTAAGTTTTCGTATGTAAAGCAAAGGTCCTGTTCTCTAGTCAGGCAAATCAGCGACAAGTTTCCCAACAGAGTTCACTATGCTATAGAGGTCTGTTAATGACTTCTGCTGAAGGCTATGAAACAAAAGATGTCTTAGACAATAAAATCTTCTTTGGTTCTGTTTACATCGAAGGTTTTTTTTTTTCAGCACTGCAATGCCCCAGCTAGTCGTCATCTCAGATGGCTTAATTATTAATTTATTTTGTTTTGTGACCATATCAGAATAAAACTGATTCATGTCAGAATCAAAATGGCTTTTACTTGCACACAGAGCAAAAATGAACTGTGAACCAATAAAAAAAATTATGAACCAAGGAAAACTGTTTTGTTCTTTTTTTTTTTTTTTTTTTTTAAATTTTAGGTCTGTTTGAAAGCCAAAAGCCACTTGAATTAAAATACAATCTTTAGAATGGAAGAACAAAATATTTGGTCTTTTCTAAGTTAATGCTTCTATATTTTCCAGTTTTTCCATCCCTCTTATTTACTTCACTGAAATGAGTTTCAGTGTTTAGCTGATTTAATATTTTAATTAAGTGTTAATTTCTACCGCCTGTCTCACTCCAAAATTCAACTTCTAGGAGGATATTACTTGCTAACAACCTCCTTGTCAGCTCTCAATGGGGAATGACATGTAAAAAGTGGAGAAAGCATCCAGAAAATGACAGATTCATATGAGTAGCAGGAGTAACTCAAACATGTTTTTGTGAACCAGGTACTCTATCTTGTGAGTAGCAGGTGAATGGTAATTTTATTAAGTAACCTAAAACTTAAAATCAAGGAGGAAATTAGGAGATTTAGAAGGCCTTCCAACTTTGACAGAACAGCCAAGTAGTAGGACCTGACAGGTACGATAAAGAGCTTAGATGTTCTTCTGATATTGTTCTTAGCCATAAGCCCCCAGGCTTTGTTCTACATGCTTAGTTAAACTGTTTTTATCTTACATAAATCCTGGTAAGCTACTTTAAGACCCATCAGTCTACCTCAATTGCCATTTAAGTGTTTTTTTCTGCACTAACTGCTTCTTGTTAAATAGTTTGACATTTATGTGTCTAGACTTGGGTTGTTTTGATATTGATTTTGTACAGAATGATAATGGAGCATAGTGGCAATATTACTTTTGCTGTCATACCTAGTAGCAATATATCTCTTTGAACTTCTTATGTTGGGAGAAAAATCTACATATATGTAGATCTAAATTTAGTCTCTTCTTCAAAGCTAGGATTCTGCTTTGCTTAATTTTCTGCTACAACTAACATTTCCTTGGGTATAGTGCTGAGAATCTTTATTTTGAGGGAAACCAGTCAAAATGCGGAGCTTCTAGCTCAGTGTCTGCACAGAAAAGATGATTGTGGTATCAGCTAACTCCCTCCCTCCCTCTCTCCATGGCTCACTAATGACCTTACTGTGGCTATGAAAAGCTGCTTTCTGTAGATGCTTAAAGTATCCATAATAAGCCAATCACTTTCAAAATCACTTTTAAGACAGTTACCGCTATCTGTTAAATAAGATGAGATTTAGGTTGCCTTCTTTTTCCCCATGTTTGCCTATCTCAGATCAAAACACTGTAAGGAGTCTCCTTTGTCTGGCCACGATTTTAACAGTTACACAATGTATAACTCAGTTTTTTAAGCAGTAATTAATTAAGAAGTCACCAATTTTCAGAAAAAAACATGAGGTAGGAAATTTTGTACTATGAGATACAAAGGCCAGTAAAGGGAACATCAGCCATCAAGATTTTCAGACCAAAATAGCTTTACTCTTCAGGCATTCACATTAAATATTGTACTAATTTTGTATGTTAAAATCTTCAGAGCCAAGCTGATGACAGTGTTGACCTTCCAAACTGCCCAGGTTTTCACCTCAGCATTTGTTTCAAGCCTTTGATAGTGCAAGGATCTGGAAGTCATCTTTTGTGAGTGGAAGGAAAGATTTCACCTGGAAATAACTGAGTTAGACTTTTTCATGCCTTTTCTTCCTCTGCCTCTTCCACTGGTGTACAGGGGCTTCTGTCCTCAGTCGTCCTCACCTTCCTTCCCCACCCTGCTGACAACCGGGGCAGTGGCAGCATGTGAGGATGTGTGCAGGGGGATGGCAGCTCACCTGCTCGCCTTCAACCGAGACTTCTGATGTCCTCAGTTGCACAGTTTTCCAAGGTGCAATTTGTTACAGCTCTGCCTTCCTGCCAGTTAGTAGATACAAGCAATTTAAAAAAAGAGCATTTCTGGTCTAAGCCAATATATCCTGAACAATCCAGCAAATAAATCCACCAATATTCAATACACAAGTTGAGAACATGTAAAATAATAGTTCCGTATCATTTCCTGAAAGTGAAGAAAATTACATATAATCTTCCTTTTCCTACGTACCTCCATTCGTATTATCTGCGAGACATCTCTGTCCAAGATTCTCATTCTTGTTCTTTTTCAACACTTGTGTATTTAGAGCTTTTTATCCTGAGGAAATGAAAACACTTTCTGATGGATGAGGTCTGGCCAACCTTGCTGCAGTGATTTAGGATGCTTCACAACCCTGAGCTTGAGGTTGCTGCCTCACAGTGCGATGGGCAGGAGGGAAATGGCCCCGTGAAGCCTCTGTCTGAGATGACTTCAGCAAGAGTTGCCAAGCTTCGTACTCAAGAAACAGAGTGAACTTTAGTGCAAAAGTACTGAGTGCTGCTCAATCACATATTTACCCTCACAAGACGTTTACGTACTACAAACTTCATCAGTATGAAAATATAAGAAGCACCAGGCCATCTTTATATTTATTTAAGAAATTGCCAGTAAGCCTTGGTTAACCATTCCACCCTCCATGACATTATCAATCTTAGTGGACAGATGTTAAATTTCTAAATTATATGTTTGTAACTGAAAACAAAATCTCATGGGTATTTATTTCATTTGACAGTGGAAATATATGGCTTACGGTCAGTTCCAGTTAAAGCTAGCCTAAATAAGCAAATCAAACCCCTTAAACCCATGGGCTAAGGCCAAAGTCTCCTTGTCTATTTGTGCATATTAACACACCATTTTTCTTGAAACCTGTGATGCATATAGAGCTACTTTCTGTTTTCACCATAGTGATGTAAATGACTGTCCCAATAACATTCACGGCCAGCAAGAATTTAGTTTCCCACTAATTCTAACAACATTTTAGGGATTAAGGACCCTTCAATAATTTGTTACTTTCCTTTACTCAAATATTTTGTGTAGTCTGACAGCCAAGTTCATCAGACATTTTTACATAGTTGTACTCCAGACTAAAGGCTTGGTTATTCAAAATAGGAACAAAATTTCCAAGGAAATACATCTATGCCAGGTGTTCTGATGACTACTTCAGTTTCCTGTAATCCCTGTATAAACTTGGTGGTTTTGACTTCTAGCTGTAATTTCTTTTACAGAGGGAAATGCACATTGCCTTCAGCTTTAGCCCAGTAAATCTTGTCCTTGTCCAGGGCTGTCCAGCAATTCCCATCCTCTCTGCTTTTTCCTTAAACAAAAATTTAATGCCTGTGAAATTCAGTACTCTTTATAGCTTCAAAATCACAGTCCTTTCTTATGATGAACGTGACAGAGCAATACAGGTAGCAAACACATAGAGAAATGTTTCTTTAAGTCACGTTTGAAGGTCATATTGAGACATTGAGGCTAAAAAGGAGCTGGTATCAAATATATCTTCAAAAATTTCACCCTACATAGTAAGCAATAACCCCGTTTGATACAGTTATTTAACCTTGTGCATATCTACACATGTACAAGTCTTTTTTAATTTACCAACCACAAGTGTGCCCACTTGTTCTGGGGTTCATAGAATCATAGGATCATAGAATGGTTTGGGTTGGAAAGGACCTTAAAGATCATCAAGTTCCAATCCCCCCTGCCATGGGCAGGGACACCTTCCACAAGACCAGGTTGCTCAAAGCCTTCTCAGGACTATGATGGGATCAAGACCCTCCTGTAGCTCTTGCCTCCAGTGGAAAGCAGCCTCCTGTCCATCCATGTTTCCCTCACTCCTGCCTTTTCTGAGCTTTCCTTGAAACTGTTTATGAAGAACCTTCTGTATATTGCACACCCTAGAACAATAACTTAAAATACACCCTAGACATCATTTTTTACTCTGTATTAGGTGTCTAATCAAGTTAGTTGTCCAGGCTTGCACTATACTCAGTGAAGAGAGGTGGGAGCTTCTAGAGAGCTATTTCACTCAGCTGAAACTGGGTGGCTAAGACAGTGTCTGAATTACCCTCTGGAAATGCTTGTTTTAAAGTCCATCAAGAAAATTTGGACAGCTAGCTTAGAATAAATGCCTATCATCAAAAAAATAAGTGAAAGGAATCCCTTTCTCAATGAAAATATAAGATACTTGGTGTTTCGGCAGTGTGGGCTCTCTGGAGTGCATTCAGCTTGCTTAAATTTAGCCCTTCACTGTACACGTCCACTACAGTCAGTTAGGTGAAACAGGCATTTCAAGGACTTTTTTTTTTCACTTCCTTTAGACAGACATATTTAATTCCACCCAACCGTTTCAAAAGTTAAGCCACTTCTGCCACTACCATTTCAAAAAAAAAAATCACCCACAACAGATCAGTCTGCCTTATGGGATAAGAGATTACTCACTTAAAAATTTATGCTGCTGTGACTTGATTCTCTGCTCTTCCAGGCATTTGTCTGGAGCATGTCTGCCAGTGGAGACGGGACCATCTTCCATGTGTATGATAGGCAAATGCGAATGCCTTTCGATGCTTCTTCAGCCTGTCTAGGTAACTAATGAGCTCCATACCTGAAGCTTCGTAGTTATGTCAGCAAAGGACAAAGCCCAAATCTTAAAAAAAAACCAAGTGAGAATCAGACTATAATAAATGGAATCTAGTCCTTTAGTAATGTAATTAAACATCTTGACTCAGAATGAGCTCATGGGCAACATAAACTTATCATGTCTGTTTAGAGCCTAACACATAAGCATCTTTACTGCATGGGTAATGGTCTGTTACTGGGGAGTAGTAGATGAACAAGGTTTGTCGTCATCCCTAATTCTGGATAAAAACTTAGAGTGGTTGCTGGTTGTAATAATTGTGATATTTTATACAGTTGTGTGACTAATTTGACCTCAAATTGTTTTAGCTTAAGTAGTTTTGTTTTCATTGCATTATGTATTTTTTTTTCTATTTAGTTGCTTAATGTAGTTAACAAAATAGATACAAATGGAAACCTTCAAGGACCAGATGTTTCTTTCCTAGACTGCAAAGACCGCAGGGTACATTAGAGACAACTTAATAAGCCTAATAACACAGTGGTGGTCCACAGAACCTGCCCATTTCAGTCCTCACAAAGTCCTATTGAAAGGCCTAGACCCATAGACTTCACTGAAAAGCTCAGACTTGTATTTTTAGTTCATAAAATTGCTAAAATGTTTTGGAACTCTTGAAGCTGGTTTGTAAACACTTGTGAAATCAGCTGAATACAGACACTGGAACAGAGTAAGTAAGTTAAAATGAGTCAGGCTGCCATTTTGGTGTCTGAAAATACAGCTGTATCACAAACTGTGGGCTTGCTGCAGCATCTAAAGGTCATCTTATACTTTTCTGTTTAGGAACTGGCACAGTATTGAAGCTGTCACGCGTTGCCAACTACTTTAGTAGAGCTTGCAATATAGAGCCATGATGAGTGTGGTAGCAGGAGAGTAGCTGAGTGAAGAACAACATGTTTCCTAACAGCTCCTGTGGTGGTCACATGGAGAACTGGGTGTTCTTAGGGTCTGGGACTATTCTGGTGTCTGGATACCTTGTAGGTCCTCGGACTGCCCACTCACACAGCCAATATGTTATGTGGCACCATCAGCACACCCAAGGGTCATAGACTATCCCTGCCCTGGAGGTGCCTGACCACCATCTGCCCCAGCAAACAATGGGAGCTGCTCAGGAGCTTGCAGGTGCTACAGCCTGGGATCAGCTGAGGTCCTGAATACAGCTGCCACTGGAAGCAAGCTCAGAGAGGCCATGGCAGCTTCAAGGGAAGAGATGCTTGAAGGTGGGACACTGGACAGAGGAAGACGGAAAAGAAGGCAGGCAGAAGCTAGAGATACCAGCTCAGGATCATATCAGAAAAGGATCAGTAGACAGAAATGTAGCATGAAATTGATCGCTACTGTGAAACAAAAATGGAAATGTCAGAGGAAGATAGAAATTTTGAAAGAGAGGGTAGACAAATGTAAAAACCAAAATGTAGGGAGGAACATGCATGATAGAGAAGACCCAGAAAAAATGGTGTTGTTCCAGTCAGTGCTAGCCAGAGCAAGCAAAGGCTGTGGCAACAGGGCCTTGCCCAGAATGTACTGAGTGGGTTTTAAGAAGGGCTATATGTCTTCAAAGAGAATTTGGATTCTAGCTGCCTTTGATGTCTGAATGATCATGCACTGTCTAAATGAGCCTCAGGAATGTACCAAGGAGATCTTACAACTCAGGAATTGGACCATT
>NW_010097905.1:43087-69053 GCF_000699245.1 Pterocles gutturalis | reverse complement strand
TCCTGCTTTTTAATGTGATATCAATAAACAAGTATCAAGTGTGGCAACAACTAATAATAAAAAGGAGATGAAGAATATGGTACATGTTCCCTTCTCCAAAAAACCCCAGGTCTTTCTTGGAAAGTAGTCTTTTTCCAGCAGGCTGCAATGATAAATAGGAATAGCAGTAGTTAAAATACAAATAGCCAGAAGAAGAACTGTTCTGGTTCTTTGTAGTCCAGTTGGAAACCACTCAAATTTGAAAACTGGACACGTGACAATGTCAAAACACATTAGCTTCATATCTCACAGGCTCTACAGGTGGACCAACTATGGAGTTATGAGACCCAATAGAAATAATGGCTGGACAGATATTGAGTCCATAAGATGATGGTAGCCAGGCACAGAGTATAATACAGTACAGATGTAGGTGTATCACTCTGAACAGTTTGCACTCTGTTTCAACAAAAATGTGTGGTGTTTCCAGTACCCACCACCAGCCATATGAGAGAAAAAGTTATCCAGCTGTTTTCAATACAAAACACACCATCCTAAAATCAATTGATATTTCATACTCTTTGTATTCTTCTTTCCTGCACATGCAGGAAGTATTAATGGTGACATGATTGTATGTTACTGTAGTTTAACAAAACGATCAGGAAGACAAGCTATGTTAGCAACATTATTCAGACATTTAATAGCATTTATCCTTTTAACTTCGTTATACTGGAATGCCCCAAGGCACAAGGAGAGTTATTTTTAACATGACTTCAGACAGAAAGGAGTAACTTCTCATATGGACATACACTGGCCTCTTTGTGGAGATATATTACCAAGGCTCCAGGGTACAAAAATAAGGGGCTGCCACTTCTGTCTCCCCTCTGCCCTTACTTTTCTTTGCAACCACTCCATGTGGTCAGTACTCTCCAGTTTCTCCCCAAGGTCAGAAACTAAAGTCCCCGGCCCTGAGGCCTTCACAGCTGTTACCACTCTCCAGATGTCAGCACTCACCCATCCCTTGTCCCTCTTTCCTCCAAAAAACCCTCAAATCTATTTAAGCTTGCATCTTTTCCCATGTCCCCCTTCAGAACACAGTATAAGCCATTCTGAGAAACTAAGAATATGTGTGTGTGTGCGCGTGTGCATGTGTGTGTGCGCGTGTGTGCGTGTGTGTGTGGGTGTACAAGAAAACCTTTTCCCAGTGAGTATCCCAAAATGGCAGGAGAGGGGATGAAGAGAAGGACAGAGAAGGACAGTGAGGCCTTGTCCCCCCTTGCACACAGCAGACCCATTGGATGCCATCAGATGCTGGTGATCCCGTTAGTGCCACATGGTACAGTGCCCCATGTTAACCCCCACCACATGCAAATAACCGTCCCCACCGTCACCGTTCCTCACTTCAATGAGAGTAAAGCTTCCAGACAGCACTGTTACTGTTCTGGAGCAAGCCACTGATCATACTTAATCATGTTTATAGATCTGATTGCATACTACCTTGTTCTGTTTTTTTTTTCTCTTCTCCCCTTTACTCATTTAATTTGCTATGTGTTTTCCCTTCTGTCTCCTCTAGTCTTCTTTATCACCCTTTGAGTTTTCAACCCTTTGCCCTTCGGTTCCTGTTCTCCTGTTTTCCTTTGCTCAACTACTCTGTTGCTTCAAGTGTATTTTTTCTTTCATCTTCTCCTTCACTTCTCCTCATCCCTAAGTACAACCTTAATATTTACTTGTTTGGTGCTGAGGTTGGCTGATGACATTTCTGTAATCACAACCACCAGAACCAGCAATTACTCTTTTGCTCTTGCATCCTTTCCTACCACCTAACTTTTTTTCAAGTTGAAACATCAATTTCAGTACTGATCTATTTACACCTTTTCATCTCTTGGATGAGATAAAGGAAATGTGCCTCTCTGTTCTCCAAAGAGCCACTCCTTGTTTTCTCCTGTGTCTCTATAGTGACATTCACTTTTGGTGGACTTTTCTTTCATTTCAGTAGTGCAAAGGACAAAGAGTGAAGCCTATCTCAGTATTGCTGTTTTCTTATTTTTTCTTTTAGAGATCTGCACTGTGTTATCCACTGTCCGTGCAAAGAACTGAGCAGTTTTTATGTCAGCGAAACACTGTACATGTCACAGACCCTTCTGCCTCCATCCTACTATGATTCTCCTATATGGACTTCTCAGCTGTTTCCCATATTATACCTTGCTAAATCTGTAATCTTCATAATTTCTCCTAAGGCATCCATGCTGTTCCTGGTTTTGTCCATCTTCTCACACGGCTCTTCCATGAACTTGACTGCTCTTATATCCAGCGTGTCGCTTTATATTTAACTGTCTTTCCCCTAACTTCTAGGTTAGCATTAGGTACTGTTGCATGGTCTTCTACAGCTGTTATCTAGCCTCATCCCTTCGTACTTCAATGCATTCAATGCACTTCAAATACAACAATCTTAGTCTCTATCACTTTTTTTAGGTCATCCTCATCTTCCCTTTGGGTTTTCCCCCTCTTATTAAATATAAAAGGTGCTGGTTTTCTACCTTATAAAAAAGGATCTTATATCCTTTTAAAACCCTATGTCAATCCTCTTCTAGAAAAAAGGAAGATATTGAATACCACGCTGTCCCTCTAATTCTGCAACACACAGTCAGCTGGCTAGTACACCAATTAATTTATGTTTTCAACGTACATCACTTCCTTATTCTTCCAGTTCTGCAGAATTATTTGTAGTAAAAGTTACCCTTGACACTGTAAGCTATTCATGTTATATGCTCATACTAAGTTCTCATTTTGGCTGTTGGGAGACATGTACACACTTGCCAGCTGATCTCAATGCAATAATATCCCAGTTTTTATTACAATACTAACACAACATTATTTCAAAAATCACTGTGCTGAACTGATTAGCCAGGGAAGGAATAAATCACCAGAAGTTCAGGATGCCAAAATCTTTCATAAACTAGGACTGACCTTTCTCAGATCACTCCACCGACTCCAGCACTGTCAGGGTTGCTGAAGGATAGTAGCACTTTTTCAAGCAGGCAAACCTTCAGTCAGTTCTGTGCTGTATGAGCTAATCTGACAGAGACAAGGATATACATATGAGGCTCTATCACTCTCTGTATTCTGCTTTTTTTCCCTTTGGCTATTATGAGTAATGACCTCTGTCTTCTCCCCAGCTCTTGTTATAACCTGAACACTTCAAATTCTTTGACATAGTCTCCTTGGTTGGGATTCATCACACCTAATTCTGGCCATGTGAAAATATGTATTAATTATTAATTAAAAATAGGCATTACATATAAAAATACTATTACAAAAAAAAAGAGTGAACATTACTAAAATGTTAAAAAATTCAATTTTGACTATTCAAAAAAATACAAATATTATCCCTTAAATTACAAATAATATCCCTTTTACAAGAAAAATATAACTGTGTAAGAACAAAGGATTAATAGAGGATCACTCAGCTGATTTACACGCAACAGTAAACAACAGAGGCAACCAATATGGTGGGAATAACGTGCCAAGTTGGCAGAATTTTACTGATAAGTGTCCAAAAAGAGAAGACGGGGCTTTTCTCCTTATCTTCTTTTCTAACTGGGGGGTCATATATCACAACCCTGACAGTCTACACTGCCCATTTTGGTAAGAGCAATGCAGCATGTTGTCCTTGGGCTTCCATTGCACATTTGTTCCCAGTCAAGACAGGTTGAGTATGAGCTCCCTACACACCTCTACTCTTTCCTTCCCAGCTGAACCAAAGAAGCTTAATGCATTGTGCACACTGAGGACAATGGTACAATGGGCTGGTGAAGGAGGGGAAAGACAAGGAGGATGGCTGAGGATCCCACTGCAGAAAACCCCATTGGAAAGTTCTGCAAAGAGCATCAGACACCACCACATCACTGTAGTGCAGGATAACACCAAGGAAATGAGAGGATGAAATGTAACTCATGAGTGGGAAATAGCAGATGTTCTTCCTCAAGGGCATAAGCAGAACTATAATTACAGAAAGCAACGACATCCTATGAAGCAGAAGAGCATTAGCTATGTGGCTGAGAATGCTTCAGATAAATTGACAAGTATTATTATTTGTCTTTGCATAAAGTAAGCAAAGAAAAATGACACAGGGCATCCCCAGACACAAAGAAATGGGCAAAGGGCAGACAGAAAGGACTAAGAACACAAAAGGAGAGAACATTCTCTTTTACAGGATATAAGATGTTCGGTAGCATATCAACAGCAAAATTGTACATGGTGGATTTTAGACAAAAGAAAACTTCATGAACACTTTTATCAGTCCTTTGTGAATTTGTCATAGTCTCACCAAATCACATTTTATGTGAACGTAACCACCAGGTCACAGATGTGTTAGTGCAGTCCCACTGCATTCAGTGGGAATGTGACTGTATGAAAGGTTACTTGAGTGAATTTTTAAAGGAATAATGTCCGAGACTACAGTAAGCCACAGTGTTAATGTATTCAAGCACCTACCCCCATCGCAGCTAACCAGGCAAAAAAGTCCCCATAATAAATTTGCTTGATGTGAAACTGTATAGTTTAATTTTCATCATTCTTTGAATACCACATTCTTTTCATAAAAACTCAAAAAGCACTGTTCCACTGGGATTCACTATATCAACAAACATTAGAAAGTAGTTTATTTAATTTTCTTTTTTATCAGTGTCACTTTTTGGTATCAACATACTGATACGAGACTGAAGTGGTACAATTCAGAGTGAGGATGTCCTCACCTCTGTAGCCCCACTCCAGCTTTGGTGTAGGTAGATCAGAGGTGGGCTCAAGCCCAAAGGTGTTCAAATAGTCCCTTCTAGATCCATAGTTAGGAAGATGTGCATCTATCCTTTCCCACTCTAAAGCTTATTCAGTAGGAAAAAATGAAATCTTTTATGAATCATCATCTACAGAACTGTTTAGTAGGTTCCAATCAGTAACAATGTTGATATCCTACCAAACACCATAGGCATCTGTGCCACAGATATTATCTGAAATTAGTAGAGTTACATGGGTAAAACCTTTTGGCCTGTAGTGCCCTCTTTCCTGATATTAATATTGGGAAAAAAAAAAAGTATCTTAACATTCAGAGCTGTCTTTGCAAGATGAGCATTACACTTTATTTGTAAGCCAAGAAAACTTGATATGGAGCCATTGAAGTCAGGGCAAAAGATTGTTTAAAAATCCAGTTCCAGTAGGAAAACTGATGATGTTTCTACAAAAGGCATCAACTAACTCAACAGATTTGTCACTTCAGTACATTTGGACTCATATCTGCACACTTCCATAGGAGAAGCTTCTTCTGTTTATGTTTGGTTCTTTGTTGTGTTGCAGGTTCAGCATAACCATGGGGGAGGAAACTTGGCTATTTCACCCATCTTGCAAGGCATAAGTCAGTGCTGAGCTAAAAGGGTGGCCAGATGACAAATGGGGACAAGGACCCCGGGTCTGATCAGTGACTGCTCCTCCAAGAAAGCAGTGCCATTGGTGAGGGATAGGAAATCATGATGGCTGGGGCTGGGGAAGCCTGAGGACACCAACCTCATGCAAAGTCCCATGGACTGAGTACTTGTGACAGTGATGCCATATACTGGGCTGTATTCTGTTCTCTGTGTGTGTGTGCTCTGCTGGTCACCCCTTTGTAATTGGGACACTCGCTGTCTGTGTGCAATGTCTCAGCTGGAATGGACATCGACACACGCTCACAAAAAATTTGCAGGTGTATAAAACAGACAATGACCCAGTGGACTGATAGACCTTGTGGCGAAACGATGGACTAACCAGCAGAAAATTATATACATGTTTATAGGCAATATGTAGTCTTTAAATACCACAAACAGGTAAGCCCATTATGCTGCTTTGCAGTCACACTTCAGAATAGATTTTTTTTTTTTTTTACTATAAGATACAAAACCAGGTAATAACACTGAGGTCAGCTGAGTTATATGGGAGCATTGGTCAAACGTCCTTAAGAACTGACGAAAGCTGCTACTGTGCTCTGTTAACCTTCATGTACAAAAACATCCCCCAACAACCCAAGGAGAAAAACAAACCTGGAGCTGTTGTTTACATTTCACTTCCCTGTCTATCTACCCTATTTTGATGTACAATTGACAAGTACAACCCCCACCCTTCAGAAAATATCCATAATGATGAAAGAAATATCTCTAGTTCCATAAAGTATTAAATCGGCAAAGATTATCAAAAAAATATCCTAAGGGGGAGAGAAATTTTCACTGGCATTCTGTCAGCTGTCAATCATACACTTTTATTATCCTTGTCTGGCCTCTATAATTTGCCCTCTATGTGGGTTAGAGGAGAAACTTTACTCTTTTTACTTCCCTTTTTGGTTTATTTGTGAAATGGAAATTTTGCTGTCAGCATCTATGTGATGATCCCTATGCACCTGAAATGTGGCAGCACATAATGCAGTGGGACAGAAAAGCAAACAAAGCATCCACAGACTAGAATGGTTCTCAGACACAAACACACTCAAAAGGTTCAAAAACATCCCATGCTCCGCAGTTACTCATTGTTCTTCTCCAGAAACCTCTATCCACCAATTCCTAAACTCTAAAAATCCATAGTTCTCACTTCTGAGAGCAAATATTCACAGGCAAACAGAGCAGTTGGTCTTGCTTTGCAAACTGGCTTTACAGTGGAAAGAAAGGAAAGACCTCAAGAAGCACCTACCTTTGCTTGAAGAGACTTGCTTTTGAGATGTTAAAATGGTCTTTGGAAACAATGTAATTAGAAAATATTTTAGAACTATGAAGGCATATGTGAATGATTTAATTTGTTAAGCTTGTTTCTTGTATGAATGGCAGTCTTGGGCAATGCCACTTACACAGTATCAAGACAAAAATGTTTCTTCAATTGTAACTATTATCCTGAACTATATGGGAAATGTATTTCTTCTCTGGCTTTAATGACTATTTTCCATTCATAAAGAGAAAATATATAACAAAGCTTTTGCATAGGTCTAGAGTGTACAGCAAAAATAACGTGGAAACATACTATAAAAATCTGTTCGTAATATATTTGTTGCATTTGCCAAAAGCCTCTGCCAAGATTTAGTAGTTCTTTGTTTTAAAAAAGTATTTTAAAAGAAAATAGATATGTAAATAGTGGATTGCTTCTTGGCAAATCATATTTTTAATAGCAGAGTTGGCAAGTTAGGTTGTCTCTAGAGATTTTGCATCCTATGTTTGGTTGTTATTAAAAATAATTTAGTGGTTTAACGCTGGTTTCCAGTTGTCAACATCACAAAGTCATCACAGAGTCCCAAACTACTGCAGTTTGTCGTTAAAAGGAGCACAGAAGTGAAAGTTCAGAGGTGTTATCATTATAGGTCACAAGTGACATGGCAGGTACCGGGGCAGAATTACACACACAAGAGATTGCATAACACCTGCCCACATTTCATGTTCCTTAAGTCCATGTTGCTGGTTTTATTCTTTAATGAGCCCTGAAGTCACCCATTAAAAGGGCAAAACATTTTAGGGAAACTAAAGTGTGCCGGGTTTCCTTTATTTCACAATGAACAAAAGTGCCCCAATTTCCAACTTTATGATGGCTCATCAAAAGTTCTTCTGATGGCCATCTCAGTGCTTCTGAGGTTTCCAAGCTGTCAGTGTCACTCTTCTGCTGCTCTTAGTCCTTCCCACCCTAAATTTTTCTGTTGTGCTGGCAGGGGGAGGGCTCTTCCTTCCCTTTCCCCCATTGTCTGCTTTTCCTATCGTTCTGCAAATTTCCTTTGCCCATTCCACCCCATTAACCTCTTTCATCTGGCTAATTCAGTGCCTGCCTTCTCTATCCCTCAGTGGCCATGAAGGACACCTAGAGCTTTCCTCCACTTCACATATGTATTTGCCTAATCCTGTGCTTCTGTATTCCCTGCAAGTGTAATCCTACCCACAGAATATTAATTAATCTCGTTTTCTGCGGATATCTGTTGAGCAGTCCTGATTGACAGACCTGCTTGGAACCACTCAAAACTCTTGACAGCAAAAGTGATTAACAGGTAAAGATTGGACAACTGATATAACTTCCATTGGAAGTCTTTTAAAACTTTTATTATTGTATATCTAAAAAGTTGAGACTGTGATGGAGTTATGCCTCTTTGGCGATTAACACCTTGTAGTAGTTATTTATAACCATATATAAATTCAGTCAGGAGTCAGTACAAGCTGCTTTCTGTAAAATATGGTTGTCAATTGCATGTTCATGTGAGCTATATGTTCTGGAGAACAGAGACAGTTTGTCTGATATTTGCAAAATACTGTACCAGGCACAAAGAAGTATATAACTTTTCTACAGGAAAGGATCTGCCATAATGACTGTCAAACATCTAGTTTGCCAAAGATAGTAGTTATTTCCAAAACATTGAGAAAAGTTATTAGCCTAGAAGTTCAGAACCATCTTCCAAACTGAGGTCCAATAATCTGAGAAATAGGAACTGAGAAGGGGGAAAATACGATCATGCATGAATCCTCTGACAAACCTGAGGTAGAGAGGAACAGAAGTTTTTACAAATCCCAAACTGAAGATTCTTTCCTGTGAATGCCCTCTGAAGTGAGCACAATCAAATTCCCTGGTGCTATGGGTCATAAGAACACCTGCACCTATGCATCTGAGTATGGAGAAGGAGACAGGTCTCCTTGATTTTACTTGTAGGTAAATATAATTTTACTTTCTATCACCAGCTTCTCTGTGAACCTTTGTAACACTCTCTTTGATTTCATAAATAAATACTCTTTACTAGGCTCAAGCTAACTACAGTAGGTTAACATTAGGGCACCCCATTAATAACATGGTGTCCCAAAATATTTTTCCAAGGTACCTAAAGGGTAGGAAAGGTCATCTCCACAAAACTGTGGAGCTAGCTTCGAAGTTAGTAGCACAGAGATCAGTAGGGAATAAACTTTTAGTCACCAAAGTCAGTGAGAAAAACTCCTTAGTATACAGCAGGACATTCCAAGGGCCTGAGAGGAATTTATAACAGCCTCACACACCTTTTTTTATTTTTAATTTTAAATAAAAATCAGTTCTGCAAATGGGCAAGAATGAATACAGCCTCACTGCATCTTTTCATAAGCACAAGGTGCTGAGAAGTGCTTATTAAAGCTGCAAGTGCATGAAGCATGCTGGGATATACTCTGCCAGATGTATGTGTCCCTTACCTCATCTAGCCTTCCGTAGTTTTTTTTTTGTTTACAAGCCATCCATATGGCAGCATCATTAAACATGTCATAAAAAGACTACTCAAGTGGTTGTCTTGTTACTCTAATGAAATTACATGTTTTTTAAAACCTTGCCATTCCAACTGCCATGTGTTATGAAAACTCAAGCCTACTGGGATGCCATTTCATGTAAAGTTTAAGTGCCTCACCAGTGAATATAATTAACCATAATAGCATTTTATTAGCTTTAGTTATGACTGCAACTAAAATAACACTTTGCAAGTCATGCCAGCACACATAAAAGAGAAAGCAAGTACAATGCATCAGCTAGGAAGGAGACAGCTACTCCTAGCAATTGCCCGCCTGTCTGGCCTAGCCAGCAGGGGTAGAGGATAATCCTTAAAAATCGCTGCTATAGGGCATAACCATTGCCATCAGGAGGAGAGCGAGGCGGGGGGTGACTCTTGAGAAGTGCTGAGCGAAGGCAAAAGCCAGACTGAGCTGGAGGAGGAACATGCTGGAGAACCACACAGGCAGAGAAAGCTATGGCTGCTGTACACTAAAAAAGAGTTTCTTGGTCAAATTTGCAGGCTTGGCTTCTTATCACTGGAAGGAGAGGCATCACTACCACTAGATGCTCAGCTGGCACCAGGAGGACGGTGATATCTATAAGGATGGCCATGACATGCAGCTGCAGACAGCAGCCTTTCCAAATGGCAGAGCTGGAGCAATCACTGCTATTAAAACTCCACAAGGTTAGATTTTCCACTACACAACTTCATCCTTGTCTCCAAAGTAATCTGAGTATCCTTATACATCTGATGCTCTGCATCCAAGCCAGATCACAGCTGGGAGAAGACATGAAAGAGAAATAAGGGATGATAATGGAGGGGAACAGGGTAGGTAAAAGTGGGCAAGGTAGAACAAATATAGGAAAAGGGAAATGCTTGCACAGGTATCAGTAGCTGCACAAGAGGAGAGCAAACATTCAGGAAAAAAACTCTTAAACCCTGTGTGCTACTGCTGATGTCCACAGGTCCTTGCTGAGGCTGCTGAAGCTAGTTACATCTTTCATGCATGTAGGAACTGTAAGACTATATGTGAACGGTTTCTTCCTGGCAAGAAAGAGCTAAAGTATCCTGGGATGGTTCCCATTACACTGTTCTGAACCTGGGAATACTCCAAAAAGGAGCAGTTTGGCTGTATCTGCCCATTTCCCCCTTTCCTTGTGACACTTTCCCACCTTCTGCAGTACCCACTGTAACATATTACTGTCATCACAGGTCTGTTTCTGCTTAGCTAGTTACTACCAGTGAAAACCAACAAAAATGACAATAAAAACCGCTTGAAACACTGGAGATAGACTGCACATGGCAAAAAGAAACAAGATTTTGGCTGAAGTCACCCACCATCTCTTTCAAAATGCTCTTTTAACAAAATACATTTGCTAAGGAATAATATAATGAAATATAAAGCTAGACAAGGAAAAAAGTGTACTTCTATAACTATTTTAAATAGGGAAGTTTAGCTTTTGCATGACGAAGAGGGGTGCTATTCACTTGAATGAGTCTTAACCTTTCTTTAGGGTGGTGAAGCATGTAGTGGAAGAACTCGCTGTTACCTTTGATCATGTTAATTATCAGGGCAGGGTTTTATCTTTATATAGGTTCAGAATACAGAAAAAGAAAATAAAGATATTGATCTTTTAAAACCTATCTTGTGTATTATAGCATTGCAATTAGATAGAACCCTGCTGCTAAAGACCCGACAGTTGACAAAAATATTTTAGTTCAAAGGCGATTGACAAAAAAGGCAGCAGGTGAGGGACTTACCAGCCACTTGAGTGGATGAGTATAGGCATTTACTTTGTTTTAATTCATTCAGTATTACCGCAGACTTGGGAACTGAACCCAGATATCTTGATTTCAATCTCGTAGTGGAAAAGTTGGCTTTATTTTGCATCTTTTGCATTATCCCCTTTAATAAGTTTTGCTGTCATCATAATGTGATGTTGTTCAAGTGCTGCAAGTTTCTACAAAATCGCTGGTGTGCTGACCTTGCAGACAGAAGAGAAAAAGGGTAGATTTAGACTAGGCATTAGGAAGAAATTTTTCACTGTGAGGCTGGGGAGACACTGGAACAAGTTGCCCAGGGAAGCTGTGGATGTCCCATCCCTGGAGGTGTTCAAGGCCAGGCTGGATGAGGCTTTGAGCAACCTGGTCTAGTGGAAGGTGACCCTGCCCATAGCAGGGGAGTTGGAACTAGATGATCTTTAAGGTCCATTCCAACCCTAGCCATTCTATGATTCTATGACTATATGATATTATTGTCTGTTGCGTTTTCTGTGCACCAGTGGGATGGAAAAGCACCATTTCTCACCACATCTATCTCCCTACATAAAGGGAGATCAGAACTTCAGTCTGCTCAACCTTTCTTTGTTTTTCCTACTACCTCTCTTCTTGGGGTCCACTGGGCTATTTCAAAAAGAGCCACTTTGTAGTGAAACACAATCCTATGTGGCCTGGCTGGTATCAGTACATCTCAGCAGTGTGCAACAAATTCGGTAGAACTATCATTTCAAAGACCTCATTTGATCTGAAGCTTAGTGTCATCCAACTTCCTCACTCTGATAAATCAACCAAAAGCTCCCTTGGCTCTCCTGACACCATTCAGCAGCTACTCATCCAAGACACAGCATCCTTCAGGAGCCTGCCACTACAGCAGCAGCCTTTGACCTTTTCAGCTGTGCTTTGCCTGCTGTGATTATTTGTTCTTTGTATTAGCTTAACCAGGATCAGCTGAGATGGTGGTGATGTTGATGATTTAATTTTCAAAGTCTGGGGACATTTCTTCAGTTTTGAATGATTAGGGGGTAAAAACCACCACCCTACAAACTCTGTACTTTCTCAACATGTTTGTCAAAATTCCTCTGCAAATTATCATGAAGACTAATAAACTTTAGAGCAGAAGGAGACAAAACAACACTTTGAGGTTCCTAGGAACAATTAATTCCACTTGAGAGGCACAAAGACAAAGGCTTTTCACTATTGCTTTGAAGTAGCACCATGCTTTTTAAATCCATAATCTGGGTGATTTGATGTTCTATGCACCCCAAATTCACTGCTTGCATCCCTTTGAAGCACACAGCAACAAGACCCTTAAAGCATCAGAAAGCCTTTCTCAAGACCTCACGGACATCAGACTTGAGTTCTACTCCTGTTTCTCTCCTGAATCTCTTACCTAGCTCTTGCCATCTTAAACGTCTGTTTTATTCCTCCACATTTTTCTGTCTTGTCCATTGAGATGACAATCAATCTCTCTGTGTCTGAGTCTGACTGACACATCCTAGGCACTGGTCTGGTCTGGACTGCAGACTGACATCATGACAGATCAAAGCAAACTATTGACTTATTGGTCATATACCTGTCACAAGTGGAGCCCTTGATTTCTACTGAGGAGCTTATTCTTCAGAAGCAGTCACTAACTAAACTGGGGTGCATTTTTCACCAGAAGGTTTCAACAGACATGCTACTTCAACTATTTGCTTTTTTTTTATTACTCTATTATTTATAGCATGTGACTGGTTATTCAATCAGGTGGCACTATCACAAGTTCCTACCTGGATGAGAGATATTGTTTAAAAAGAAGAACAAGCAATAAAGAGTCTGTTGTGTAATTTATATATAATTTCTCTATCATATTTTGATCAAACACTCCCATCTTTCCAAGGTCCTATCTCCTATCGAATTCACTTAACACCAGATGGTACATTGAAATAAGTGCTGCCTGCATCATTCAAGGAATTGAAAACTCAGTACGGCCTCATGGAGAAATCAGGGCAGAATATTTCAGAGAAAAGCTAACATACCATACATATCTGATATAGCATGTGTGACTTTTAAATACAATCAGTGATGAAAAGAAGGTGTACAACAGACATTTCAATATTTTTATTTTAACATTGCTCAGTCTTGAAATTTTCACTGATAAAAAGGAAGGAAAACTTTTAAATATACATTGCAAAATTCTCCCTGTGACCTATGGCCTTTTTCAGCCATCCAGAACATCATTGCAGAATCTCTATAAGGGCTCCAAACTGGGTCTGGTATTGAGATTTACATATGACAGTATGTTAAAAAAACTTGTTGTACCTTCAGGATTTTTTTCTTTCATACACAGTTAAATTCATGAAGTCCCTGTCACCTATATCACTCCAAGTTTCCAGATCTTCCCCTAATTGCTACTCCTGACACTTTTGCTAGGAAAAATTTCTCTCTGCAGTACGTTTTTTTGCTTCTGCACTGCATTGGGATTTTTGACTGAAGTTTCTTTAAAGTATATTCTTAAACCCACTGAATTCACACAGGGCATAAGGCGGTTTTATCATGAAGTTAATGATGGTAGTATTAAACACCTAAACGTTTTGTAATGCCACACTTGGAATTTTTTGCAAATACTACTCACAGAAAAGCCTGGATTGCCATTTCTTTTGTATAGAACAACTATAAGAATGTTTTTACAGTAAATACAGAAGAATATTTTACAGTAGCATTTCTTTCAATATTGAGTTCATGCATAATAGGGCATGTAATCTAATAAATGTTTTGTTTGACAGAGGATAATGTGAAACAGATAGAAATAATGTCTTCTGTCTATTGTCAAGCTTCTAAATTGGATCTCTACTTGTTGTTATATCTTAGGGTCTATGCCTCTAATGCTCATCCAAAACACATCTCAAGTTTCATGTACTTTCTCTTTTCTTCCTATGGCTTTTCCCTTTTACTCACGATACAAGTGAGTAATGAGCTGAAAAATGTCTACAAGCCCTGTTTTTCCAGGAATCTTTTCCTGGCTATTCTCCTCCCTGGAATTCTCAATAGACTTCTTCCTGAAATTTATGCAATGCCTTGAATTGTCTTTGGATAGTGAGGATTGAAATCAGAAAACATTTCTGCAGAGGGACAGATCTGCACAAAGTGGGGTCTAGAACACTTAAAACATGTGTTCATCCTTGCATTTCCTTCCTCTTTCATCAGTAACCCTACTGAAGATACCTATTACATTATACTACATAAAGGCTATAGACATTGCAATTTGGACCCATGAGCCCTATAAATTCTATTGAAAACCATATCCTGACCTTTCTGAGTATGGTCTATGCTTGTTGCTCTTTCCTTTTTTTTTTTTTTTTTCTTTTCTGTGAAAGTGATTGTATTTTCCTAGCCACAGACAAGTAGTTGTAACTCCATTTACATTGAGGTATAAATTAAATTCTCTTACAAAAACCACAGTGACAGGACTAAGTTCTCAAAAAGATTAGCCAGTCAAGATTTTCTTAACAGTGGAAATGCCACTGGAATTTTTTTTGAGAAAAGTAACTTATTTAAAAATTAAATGGAAAATCATTGCCACCCCATTCAACCTCACTTGGCAAATGGTAGCAAAAAGCGCCCGATTCAAACTGGAACATTTGCAATGTGCCTGTGTATTCCTCATCATGGAGATGGGGTGGGATGGTTCCTATGACTGGAGGGTTGGAATGGAGGGATACAGGCTCTTTAGGAAGGACAGGCAGGGGTGACACGGAGGGGGTGTCACCCTCTATGTCAGTGATCAGCTAGAGTGCATGCAGCTCCACCTGGGGATGGATGAAGAGCCAACTGAGAGCCTATGGGTAAGGATTATAGGGAGGGCAGGGACATGTGACACTATAGTGGGGGTCCACTACAGGCCACCAGACCAGGAAGACTGAGAGGATGAGACCCTCTATTGACAGATAGGAGTAGCCTCATGTTCACAAGCCCTGGTCCTCATGGGGGACTTCAACCACCCTGATATCTGTTGGAGGGACAACACAGCACAGCATAAGCAAGCCAGGACGTTCTTGGAATATGTTGACAATAACTTCCTTCTCCAAGTGACAGAGGAGCCAACAAGGAGAGGTGCTATGCTGGACCTTGTTTTCACCAACAAGGAAAGGCTGGCGGGGAAAGTGAAGCTCAAGGGAAGGCTTGGCTGCAGTGACCATGAAATGGTGGAGTTCAAGACCCAGCAGCTCACTACCCTGGACTTGAGGAAAGCAGACTTTGGCCTCTTCAGGGATCTGCTTGGTAGAGTACCAGGAGATAATGCCCTGGAGGAAAGAGGGGCCCAAGAAAGCTGGTTAATATTCAAGGATCACCTCCAAGATCAGGAACAATGCAGCCCAACAAAGATGAAGTCAGGCAAAAACATCAGGAAGTGTGCATGGATGAATAAGGAACTCCTGAACAAACAAACACAAAAAGGAAACCTACAGAGGGTGAAAGCAAGGACAGGTAGCCTGGGAGGAATACAGAGAAATTGTCCAAGCAGCGGATCTGGCCCCCCGCCACTTATTTCTTTTTCCTAAATCAGATCTCTAGATTTTCTTTATTCTATGCTAATTACTATCAAATGCCAAAATATGTTTACATTTGCAAATATTTCTTTTCAAAGAATGTCCAGTTGACAAAACATGTGTCCCACATTAGATAAAAACTGATGAAATCTCTCCAGCACAAAAATGATAATGCCAATTTCTGTACAAAAAAATGTTACTGCATGTTTCAAAATGTTACTGTGTGTTTCAAAGGTAGGGACTGGGAGAAGGAAGAACCACCAGCTGCAGGAGAAAATCAGGTTTGAGACCATCTAAGGAACATGAAGATGCACAAGGATGAGGTGCATCCATGGGTCCCGAGAGAACAGGCAAATTAAGTTGCTAAGCCACTATCCATCTTATTTGAGAAGCCACGGCAGTCTGGTGAAGTGCCCACTGACTGGAAAAAGGGAAACATGACTCCAATTTTCAGAAAGATAAAAAAGGAAGACCTGGGGAACTGCAAGCTGGTCAGTCTCACCTCTGTGCCCGGCAAGGTCATGGGGAAGATCCTCCTGGAAATTATGCTAAGGCACATGGAAAATAAGGAGGTGATTGGCGACAGCCAACATGTCTTCCCTAAGGGCGAATGATGCCTGACAAATTTGGTGGCCTTCTACGACGGGATTATAGCATTGGTGGATAAGGGAAGAGCAACTGACATCATCTACCTGGACTTATGCAAAACATTTGACATTGTCCTGCATGACATCCTTGTCTCTAAATTGGAGAGACACAGATTTGACAGAAGGACCACTCAGTGGATAAGGAACAGGCTGGATGGTCGCACTCAAAGGGTTGTAGTCACCAGCACAATGTCCAAGTGGAGACTGGTGACAAGTGGTGATCCACAGGGGTCGGTACTGGGACTGGTGTTGTTTAACATCTTTGTTGGAGACATGGACAGTGGGATGGAGTGCACCCTCAGCAAGTTTACTGATGACAACAGGCTGTGTGGTGTGGTGGACATGTTGGAGGGAAAGGATGCCATCCAGAGGGACCTTGGCAGACTTGAGAGGTGGGCCTATGCCAAGATCATGAAGTTCAACAAGGCCAAGTGCAAGGTCCTGCACGTTGGTTGGGGACACCCCAAGCACAAATCCAGGCTGGGCAATGAGTGGATTGAAAGCATCCCTGAAGAGAAGGATTTGGTGGTGTTTGTGGTAAGAAGCTTAACATGAGCCGGCAATGTGCAATTGCAGCCCAGAAAGCCAACTGTATACTGGCCTGCATCAAAAGAAGCATGACCAGCATGTTGAGCGTGGTGATTCTCCCCCTCTACTCTGCTCTCATGAGGTCCCACCTGGAGTACTGCATCCAGCTCTGGAGTCTTCAGCACAGGAAAGACATGGACCTGTTAGAGCAAGTCCAGAGGAGGGCCACGAAGATGGTCAGGGGGCTGGAGCACCTCCCATATGAGAACATAATGAGAGAGTTGGCGTTGTTTAGCCTGGAGAAGAGAAGACTCTGGGGGGACCTTACAGCAGCCTTCCAGTACTTAAAGGGAGCTACAGGAGAGATAGGGAGGGACTCTTTATTAAGAAGTGTAGTGATAGGACAAGGGCTAACAGATTTAAGCTGAAAGAGGGTAGATTTAGATCAGGTATTAGGAAGAAATTTTTTACTGTGGGCAGGGTTTTGACTTTTAAAAAGTCATAAATAAATAACTATAAATATATATTATGGCAGTTTAGGTGAAATGGTGTATTCACAGTCTAAGGATGCACTGCTTTTGCCTTTCCTTGTAAGCTCGAAGTGGCTCACAATTTCCTAGAAAATTTCTTCACTTGTGTATTTCCAAGCAGAAATGTACTCATTTTCCATGGAAAGTAAAAGGATGTGTAATCAAAACCATACTTATTTCTGAAAGGAAACTGACTCATTTTTAGAATGAAAATATGTCTTGTGTTAGGGAAGTGTGATCATTTTTGATTTTGTGACTTCCACATAGCAAAAACTCCAAAACCCCAAATCCTATTTGTGAAACAGAAAGAATAGGACTTTCCATACTGGATCAAACCAGAGGCCTGGGTAGTTCAATATCCTGTTTGTCACTACCCGAGAGAGCAGCTTCAGAAGAAAGCATGAGAACTCCCCCAGGGAGCTCATTTGACACAATCTATCCCCCCCAGATAATTTCTAAGGGCAATTCTAACTTCTAAAGTTGGAAAATGATATAAGCTCTTAAATTAAGAGTATAAGTTTCAGGAATTTAATATAACTTACAAGACTTTTATGGAAGGTATTTTTGTATCCTTTTGCTATCATAAGGTTATAAGTCACCCTTACTTAATTTGTTAGTAATGAAGTGTGTGCAGGCACATATATTATTTTAAGACTTGTAAGAAAAAGTCTGAAATGACTCTGATCATCTCAATATCTGTAACCAATTAAAGCATTTCACTCATTTCTATTGATGGCTCTGAAATATTCAGAGGAAAAAAAAAAAAAAAGGAAAAAAAAGGGGAAAAAGGAAAAAGAATGTTACCTGGTCAACAGTCAAGCAATTAAAACAACCCCAACATAGCAGGGGTGCAGCTATGTGACACATGAATGCGGGGGGATGGCAAGCAGTGCTGGAGTGGTTGTGCCGTAGGGCAGACACGAAGAGCCCCTCAGTGGGACGCGATGCTGCTGCTGCGGCAATTGCAAGCTGAACACCAGTGACTGGCGGTGAAGCATTAACCACGATGGCCTACCTGCAAGTGGCCTGATGCTAATGTGAAATGGCAGCTGAGAGCAGCTCCATACAACTTTCTCAGCCTCCCTAAGTAATTGGTAACCTCTGAACCCTGCTCACATGAGTAGCTGGGGAGAGCTGCTCCCAGTTAAGCAGAGAGGTCAAGCCAAAGCTTGATTGTCTGGACCTTCAAACATGTGACCTTCTTCCTCAAAACTTTCTTTCTCACACCTAAAGATCATGCCACTGGCCCCCAAAACTGCACTTTGATCGGTGCTTGGAGCACTTTGTTTACCTTATATATTAAGCCCAGACAAATGTGCTTGAACTGTACAGTATCAATTTTTCCCAGATCCTTTAAGTTTGGGCAAAGAGAATCTAGCCTGTCTTAGCAAACTTCTCCCTTACTTAGTGCTGATCTTGGACTTTTGCAAAACTGACAGTATCACTAATCTAATCCTGATGTCTGCAATGAAGTTTAACACTTGGAACATCCAAATGGAGTTTAACCAGAGCAATTTACTGAACTTTTAGATCCAGCATTTTTTCTGGGACACATTCTGCTTTTAGGTTGAATATAACAGTATGTCTTGATTAACCCAGTGTTGTGAAAAGTGGAATCAAAGCCTCATTCCAGGCAGCTGCCACATACTATGGCATTCCCAATCACACTTAGCATTTGAACATGTAAGTACCAAAGTTTTGCCAGGGCTCTTGAGAAGCCAGACCAACTCTTTGTTTTTTAAACAGAAATGTAAAAGCATGGAAGTCAATCTCTGTTTAGATTTTATGGGCTGTAAATATTTTTATTTGGAAAATCATGCAAATGTTCTAGTTGCAGCACAAAAAGGTTGTTTCTTCTTTGCTTCTTATACCAGCGTTTTCTGGAAATATACCTCACTGACAGATCATGTTCCTAAGTTCCAGATAAAGCGTTTGCTACAGGCTTTTCTCTGGCAGAAACTCTCCTGTTGCCCAGCATCCTCATCTCTGGCTTATGTTAAATATCTAATTTCCTTTAATAATTAAGGACACTTTGGAGGCAATTATTGCTATTTCCTTCCTACTTATTAATCTTCTCTACTATCAGCTTCTTTTCCTGCATTTTGATTTCTGTTTTGGTGGAAAACATTTTCAAAACAGGTCACTAATAAACTGGCAATGGTCCTGCTCACAGTGGTATTAAGAACAACTGTTCTGGCATTTTCTGATGCTGAATTTCACATAGCAATCACTGGCAAGCCCTAAAATTGTTGCTAGTTTTACCAGTACAAAAGGACATCCCAATCCTCAAAAAATTTGATACTCACTTAACCTAGTCAAATTCTTTTGCAGTTTAGAAAGCCAGCTGCCTTGCAGTGTCCGTCAATTTTATTGTACAAATCAATTTGTCTCCACTGATGGAAAATAATTGCAAAGCAAACAAATTATCCATGCTACATTGAACCCTATTCACTCCGGGGACGCTGAGCTTACAGCTTGAGAAGATTTTCCTCTGCCTGTTTCAAAAATAGAGGTTGTTGTAAAAAAAACCCACAACAAAATATTAAAAAAGTCTTACTGCTCTTATTCTTACTGCTGCTGGACAGCTTCAGTATATAAACTTTGCATTTGTCTAGGTATTAAGATGCCATTGTGTGGAACTTTTCTGAGTATATTCAAGCCCAAGTCTATGACAGGGCTTAATATACTAATTTTTTTTTACAAAGAGCACTGTTGTTGAAAGTGAAGGATTTGGAAACTGATGAAGGCTTACAAAGTCACTCAGGATCTTATGTAAAAACACAGTCCAGCAGCTTTTTATATAGGCCAATATCCACAGAGGGATTCAAACTCCTGCATAGACTGCAGGGTTGGAGTGCATTTACTCAAATTTCACTCCTCAAATCCACCACCCTCTTTTCGTCTGCCACTGTGTGATCTGATCTAGGTGTTCCTGCTCCGGCAGGGGGATTGGACTAGATGATCTTTCGAGGTCCCTTCCAATCTCTAACATTCTGTGATTCTGTGATTCTGTGATTCTGTGAAATTCTGTCAACACGCCTGATGCCCCAGGAGTTCGGCTCCTGCAAACCCCCAACGTACCTCTGCTCAGGGTGCAGGCCTGTCTGTCCTGCTTGGAAGATGGAGAACATCAGCTTGGACTCTACAAAGTGTGGGTGCTGGCATCATTTCCCAGCAAACGCTTACTGGTAACCAGGGTTTCCCAGCAAAGATGGACAGTCCCTGGAGCTGGTTCCAGCTGGGCTGCCCTTACTTGAGCAATGCCAAGTTCCCTCTTTCTCCCTCCGGTGTAAACAAATATTTAAGTACTTTGGTGAAGAGCAGAACAAACTTAACTCCTCCTCAGGAAGACTGTCAGACATAGGTTTCATCCTCTACTTCATGTCCCTATGAAGTCTCCCCGAGGACAGGGTAGCCCCCTGTCCTGGGTTAAGCAGAGACAGAGTTAACTTTCTTCATAATAGCTAGCAAGAGGCTGTCTTTTGGATTTGTGCTCAGAAAAGTTGACATGAAAGGAATGTTTTATAATCATTGCTAGGATATTTCAAGGACCTTCAGCCTCTTCGCTCTTCACAGACGGGGGTGGGGGGCGGACCTGGGAGGGCACAGCCTGAGCTGCTAGCCCAGGATTTGTTCTTCGGTTACTAGATTGAGAACCAGAGTGACCAATAGTCTATTTCATAACATACACGTCATCGTCATGCCCAGTATATAGGTGAGGACACCCGGAAGATCGCCCCTTTTTGGTTCCGAGGCCCTTTTGGTTTCGGTTCTCTTCTGGCTCTGGATCGCTCTCCCAAGGCCTTCCCCCCCTGCCTCCACACCCTGGTCGGCTCTCAGTCTGGGACGCTCAGACTCTTATCTCCGTTCTGTGAGTTTCGGGACCCTCTCCCCCTGCTCCGAGGTCTCACTCTGGCACGCTCGGACTGTTATCTTCGGTTTGTGAGTGTGGTGTTTCGGGGACTCTCCCTTCTGCTCCAGGAGGTTTTGGGACCCCTCCCTGCTCCGGGGTTGACTCCCCCTGTTCCGGGATCATTAGCTGGGAACAGGCTGAGTCTTTATTATCGGGTGGGGTAGTATCGGGGTAGTATCACTGTGTATCACTCATTTGTATATAGTATTATTTTCAATATTATTGTAGTTTAGTTATTAAATTGTCCTTATCTCAACCCACGAGTCCTCTTTTCCATTTACCCCTTTTAATTCTCTCCCCTAGCCTCGGATGGGGGTGGGAATTGTGTGAGCGGGTGTGTGTGGTTTGGCCCCCAGCCAAGGGCTAACCCATCACACCTCTGAGGTGGTGGCTCCAGCCAGCTCCTGTGAGGGTTGAGATGACGTCAGTACCAAATCCCAGTAAGACTTTGAAAAAAAGAGACCTATGTTTATGGCAAGGTCTGCTCTTAAGCCCTAAGGAGAGGGAGGTACTTCATCCAGCTGGGAAAGTCGTACAGCTGCCAGAGGAAATACTTTGTGCCTTCAGCACTCCCTAAGGAGCTGGGAAAGTCCATGACTAAAATTTTGTTGCCTTTGGGAGTCAAGGTCATAGTACCTACTCTAAGTACAGATCATGGATGCCAGCTCACAGTCCTAACCGAAGATGTCCAGCTTCAGACCATGTAGTCTTTACAGGTTCTTGTCCTAAATTGAATGAGTGGAGATCTCAGTGCCAGGCCTTGCAGAGGCCTCCAATATGCAGTGGAAAAATAAATTATACCTAGTGAAAACAAAAATAATAAATAAATATATATATTTACTTCCATCTGCTTTGATTTCAGGTGCTGAAGGTGAAACTTTCCCTCATTTAGAATACTTTCTCACTTTCCAATTCTACCTCTGTGTGGCTATTTATAACCAACATTAAGTGGTATGGCACAAAAATCCTGGGTACTTTCAGTATTATTTGCAGTCAGTAAACTTCAGAAGAACAGGATCACCTTATCAATTTTTAAACGAAAATGAGGGCTATATAAGCAGGGCTACTGCTGATGTTTCCAGTCTGTCCCAGAGATCACCTGGGTGGTAAACCGGTCTTTGAGGCTGCATTTCATTCCAAATGTAACTACTTAATTTCACTGACACTGTAACTACTTCATTTCAAGTAGAGATGCCACTCAGTAAGCGATGCAGCAGTAAGTTGCATTTTTTCCCAGAGATTACACTGAATACCGTGTTTGATGAAATACTTCCACATGGATTCTGCTTTTTAAAGGCGAGGTTTCTGAGAAATTATTCCTGTGGTGGCACACTAGGTGCATATTAAAGCCTACTGAATTGTCGATTTTTCTTTATCATTTAGTGGAAAACTTTAGCAAAATATATGGACCTGTTGGAGAGAGTCCAGAGGAGGGCCACAAAGATGATCAGAGGGCTGGAGCACCTCCCATACAAGGACAGGCTGAGAGAGTTGGGATTGTTTGGCCTGGAGAAGAGAAGGCTCTGGGGAGACCTTACAGCAGCCTTCCAGTACCTGAAGGGGGCTACAGGAGAGATGGGGAGGGACTCTTGATCAGGAAGTTTAGTGATAGGACGTGGGTTAGTGACTTCAAGCTGAAAGACGGTAGATTTAGATTAGATATTGGGAGGAAGTTTTTTTACTGTGAGGGTGGTGAGGCACTGGCACAGGTTGCCCGGGGAAGTTGTGGATGCCCCATCCCCGGAGGTGTTCAAGGCCAGGCTGGATGGGGCTTTGAGCAACCTGGTCTAGTGGAGGGTGTCCCTGCCCATGGCAGGGAGGTTGGAACTTGATGATCTTTCCAACCCTAGCCATTCTATGATTCTATGATGTCAAATTGTGTTGATACAAATTTGTCATGGGTAGGTTGGAAGAGATCTCAAATTTTCTAAATTGTGGAAAGTGGCACTCGTTATTAGAAAACAGTTGCAAAATTACCTCCGCTGAGGAAATAGTTATGGTAAAACCCCTACTTCTTGTTTGACACTGTAGAACCTACATGAAAGAAAAGCCTTAGGAAGTCTCTAAATGCACAAAATGGGGCATGGACTGGGGTGGAGCTTCCTTCTTCTTAGGTGTCAAAGCCAACAAACCTTTAGACAACCAGCAGTGAGAAGCCAGACTTCCTCAGTTCTAATGTTCATCAACCACTTCAAGCTACTTACCAGACATGAAAGAGAAAGAGAGGCCAAGAAGTCAGTGGAGGGAGTTACAAAATACTTGGTAGCATTCAGCCTGAATTCTTTAACGACATTTTTAGTAAATGTTCTTGCTGCCAAATGCAGTTTACTTCACCATCAAATCTGTCTCCATTAATAATACGTAACTCCATTTCAAAATTATTCCTATAAAGCACTTTCTTAATAGCAGGCATTAGCTTTGTGCATTGTTACAAACGTCAGTAGAACTTGGTTTTTTGTGAATGTATGGAGTTCTTTATCTGAACTCTTGCAATCTAAAACATCGTTAAGAATTACAAGAATTCCTGACAGAAATCCACCCTGCAAGAGGCTAGAGGCAAATCACTGGAGACATATTTCTATGATCCTCATCTGGGAAGAACGTTGCCCAATCTAGTCTACGATGGGAAAATATTTGAAACAGGGACAAATTTCTCATTGACCTCCTCTTCCCCCACTGAGATCATATTTTTCACCTCCACTTCATAATTTTTCATGGAACCAGAACAACACGTATTTTCTCCATATGTTTCTGCTCAACCTCTAGTTGCATTTGCGGAGAGGTTAACTTTCCAAATAAGAAGGGGCAAGAATATAAGCTTCACATTTGTATAAGAAATAAGAAGGGGCAAGAGTATAAGCATTCAGATGCTTGCAGGAGTAGAAGGCCTGAAAAAAATGGAGAGATTTTCAAGAATATATTTTTCGTGAGATTTCCAGGATGTCCTTCAACTGCTCCCCAAGTAAAGCGAAATATTTTTGCCTCTCTTAATCATGTGTCACTTGTTATCGACTTTTTGTTGAAATTATGTGAAGTTTAGGAAATTAATATCTAAGAGAAAAAAAAAATGTGTGAAGAAAAAATAGACAAAAGGATTTGTTTCACTCACTCATTAACATCCCAGGAATGGTCACTGTAAGCTAATATTAATTATTATATATGCTAAATTGTAGATTAAATATCATAGAATAAAACGTGGCTCCTACTGGGCATTTTACAAGAATTTCTATTTAAACATCAGATATTTCTCTCTCTCTTTTTGCATCTCATTTAGCTGCTAAACACTAAAAACATTAATTATGTGGTTATCATAACATCATTATGTAATAGGAACCAAGACGAGCACTAAGCTCGATCATGTATAAAGTAAATAAACCGCAAACAAGCAGATGGCACATTTGGGACCTGAGTTTACCCCGTGAAGTCATTTACTGTTTTAAAACTGAAACAGCAATGTCTGCATGGTCTTTGTCACTGGTTTGGCAAAATCATTGTAAAACCACCTTTTTTTTCAAACTGGTACAACCCTGCTTGCAACGGCAATGCTTCACAGGCTCTGTACATAAATATATGAAGCACAGCTTTCAGAGCTATGCTGATTTAACATTCAGGTAACTCCTTTATCTTTAATGTGTTTCCTCCCAATTCCCATCTACAACTCCGAGGGATAAGGAAGCCCATTGCACTCATTTAATATTTCATTAATTACATCTCAAGTCCATGGTATAACCATGTATGATAGGACAATAGGAAACACTGTATTAAGATAGTATTGATTCATTTAACCAGCATAGAATGAAGAAAATGTCAAATTGGGGAGAAGCTGGTGCAAGCAAATACATCCCTGGCAGTTAACTGTTGTGATTCAGCCACCAACAACAGCAGGAAGGGCATGGGAGGAGACTCTCCAGCGCTCACTGAAGTGTGCCATTAGTCTCTTCTTTGGAGTCATCAGACTGCCTGGAGTTGGGTTTTGCCCCCTAGGCAATCATCACAATTAATTGGGCATGCAATTTATCATAGACTAATTAAGTGGCTTCTACTGCATTTATCACTGCTTGTAAAGTGAAGGAGCTCATTCTGGCTTTTTATTTGTATCACAGGCAAGGCAGTTTAAAGGACATGGATTCATCACTTCTAGATGGGTATTAGATTCCCAGCAACTGAGCACCCTTGCACACTGGAGGGAATGGCAGTCCACCCCAGCGGTCTGGGGCAGATGTGTTTGCATTTGCAACAGTATTAGGCTGGTTTCTACAGGAAAAGGCTTTGATACAGTTATGATGAGCGTGTGGAAGAGTGCATGTGTATGTGTGCCCGTGCAATTACCTCTACTCTCCACTGACTTTTAGTCAATGGCAATCAAAATTTGAGAGAGGGAGAAAGATCTCAAAAGAAAGAAATCTTGCTAAGGCTTCCACTGATAAGGGGACTTTACAGTGAGCTTAGCCCTGCTTGGACATGCGGTTCTTGGGAACTCTGTCTTGAGACACAAACCAATAGGACATCAGACATCCTTGGTTCCTGAGCTCACAGAATTATGTGTACTCACCACTGCTCTGTGCTGTTAGAACTCTGCTGCCACCAGAATATTTGCTTTGCTCATGCTGATCTGGGAGTCATTTTGCAGTCATTAAAGAAGATGGCAATTTCAGAGGAATCTCCTTTGAATCAGACTCCATATTTACAGCTATGTCTCTTTTAAAGACAAGGCAGATCAGTGGTACCAGTACAGTCATGGTGGGGTAAATTTGCTTCTGAACGGTGTTTTTTCTTACGAGCAGAAGCTCTGCTGG
>NW_010097905.1:34699-43056 GCF_000699245.1 Pterocles gutturalis | reverse complement strand
CTGACATTGCTAGATAAGCCAAGAGCCTTCACATTTGGCTGCCTTTACTGGTGCAACACATCCTGAAATGTTGAGCCAGTGTAGACATCCCAATTTCCCCACCATTGTCTAAGGAAATAAGACCTAAGTGAACTCCTTGGCCCACCACTCCAACGTCAATGTTGATGTAGTCAGTCAGACAATTGGAAAGTTCCAGGAAAGTGTTTACAATATTTTTTATCATTCTAGAGTTTAGTTGTGTGGAATAATCTCCAGGGGAATGAATTACATAAGGTGATGAAGGATGGAAAAATTTTAATCTAAATGATAAGCAATGTTCAGCATTGTTTCTGTAACTGGCATAAGAAAGACATCTACTCTCCAGCAAGACAAGGCAGCTTAGCTACTTTATTCAGTTATTAGGGCATCTTTTGATCTCCTCATAGTGACTACTCCCATACGCACCAAAGGGTTGTGTGGTCTCCTCTTAGCCTGCACACTGCAAGGTTGACTTTACACACAGAAAAAAGTAATGCAAAAGCATTCCTCAACAAGGAGACATTTCCCATTTGGTCTTCAGCTCCTCATTGTATTTCCCACCCACTTAACCACAACATTTGTTTTTATAATCCAAACTGCCAGGAGCATGCCTTCACCACCCTTTTGCATTTTTAACATGGACTAAACAGAAGGAAACTGTCTTGTGTGATGCCAGCTTCAAAACTCTGCATTTACTTCCCCATTCAAATCGATTTTCAATCATCGTCAAAGGTGGAGAATGTATTTAAATGGTATAGCTCTACTGCACGCTACTATGTTGAGTGGTGATAAGTTACCCAAGTTATCTTTAATCCAAGTACATGTGGGCCCTGGAAATTGTCTAACCATTGAAGTCTTCTAAGTATTTTTTCCCCTCACTTTTTGACACGCCACAAGTTTCTCCCTTTTGCAGCAGAACTGGAGCTGAATTGGATACTAGCAGCAGCAGGAGGAAAGCAAGAGTTGACCTTTACTCCACCCCAAGATGTGTCCTAAAGAAATATAAGACTATAAATTATCATACTGGCTATTGTAGCCTGAAAAACTTTCTCACAATCTAGTGGCCAATATGCAGTATCCACTCCATGTCCACCCTTTGCTAAAATCCAATAGCCCATTCCTACTCAAGAAAGCATTCAAACTTATAATCAATGAAAGGCAAGTGACCAATCCCTACCAGAGGAATTTCTACATCATAGTTTCTGAAAATTGTTCTTAGTCTCAGCAGTGGAGCTTAGCTTAATTTAGGTAGTAAACTACAAAGTCTTCTTAATAAAGCTAAGAACATTAAAACAATTGCAAACTATGGAAATCACTTCCTCAGAGTAGAATTGAAACAAAGAACTTGGCAAGAGTTTAAAATAACAGTTGACATCAAATATCTCATAAAGACATCCACAACTATGTGATGTGTTAAGGGGTTATTTTAAAGGAGATACTGGGTTTTATACATCAGAACTGTATGTCTTTATATAAGCTCACAAGTTAAGATTCCACTGCTCTCCATTACTGCATTTCTTCCCATCACAGAATTTCTGAGAACTCCCCAAGCAGATAGGTCTTTCAGAGGAATGAGTGTTGCTGTTGTTTCCCATCAATGAAGTAAGCAGATGCTGGATGAGAGGAGGGTGGAGGGAGAAGAGGCAGGGAAAGCACTGCAGAACAGTGTGGACCTGCCTGGGAGCATATATACTACATGGGTGGTGTTACTGGACAGCAACCTTTAAGGAGGTCTGCTCTCCCTCCTTAAAGACATTCAAGCAATAGCAAGACAGTTGAAACTGGGATTCTCTTATGGATTTTGTAGAAAGTTACATGGATGTGCATGATTGCACCCACAAACTTAAAGGCTAAGATCTCCTAAAGGACTGACATTTTAGGCCAGATGATTATCCCCATTGTTAACAGATTTATTTATCTATCATCTGGTGTTTCAACCTACAGGCACAACCATCTTGCTTTGCTCTGTTTTCCCCAAAAGTGCTGGCAATGTACCAGCTCAATTTAAGCATCTTTGCTTGGGGAATGTGGTTGAGGCTACGTTCAGAAGCACTTCGCTGCATTGGATTTGTGAAACAAACACAGCTACATCACACAACCTTCAACTGCCCAACTCAGGCCCTGCCTAAAGCTGCTAACGTCCAGAAAAAAACTCCTATAAAGGCAAGGTCTCCCAGCCGTGACCTGTCCCAGCTGTCTGGGGAGGATTAGCTGCCAACCCCAGAGAGCACTGCACGGTGGTGACCACTGGTCTAATCCAGACCAACATTTCCTCTGTTCCTCTCTATTGATACGACTATCTCAGTGGTGGGTACAACTTCCAGTTAGTCCAGCAAGAGTTTTCCTGTGGATGCAGTCATACAATTGCAGAAGTGCATTTTTTCTTCTTCCACCAGCAAAATAGCTCTGCTAGCCTTTGGGCTAGTTCATTCATTCCCCTTGGGTGGCACCTATGCCAGGTGAAGTCCTCGCCACCTTTCTACCCTGTTCATATCAGCCTGCCACCCAAAAGGTCACCGTGCCCCTAGTCTACTTGATCACCTGCCCTGGTTTCTTATGGTCAAAACAAGCCAGCCTGGATAACAAGTCTGTGCCAGCTTGGTTTTTGTAAGAAAGACTTACATTTTTGCCTGAACTGGCTGATCAGATGGGATGATAAAAACAGCCTTATATACATCTGATAATCCTTACCATTAGATGGATTTACTTCATACTAACTCCAGTGCGGCTGAGTTTCTTAATTTCTCCTTGAGGTTTGTACTGTATTTATGGTTAGACTGGGTATCACTTTCTCTGGACTGCGCAGGAGATAAAGTATTCTCTAAGTCTGAGTAGCAGTCATACCATTCAGTCCTCCAATACACAAGCTGTTGTTTGTAAGTATTGTATTGTGTTGTATTGTAAGTCACCTTCTCCCTGGATTATATTAATGTATAAAAATTTGTTACCTGTATTCCTTTCTCGGTATGTTTGCATGATATATTTCCCAGAAATTTATGCCTTCTATAGGGTAAAGTTTTCTACTTGGCAGTTTGACTTTTTAGTAGATTTATGGACTATTTTATAACTACATTTGTGACTGACATTAAGGTTGACTGAGACATCCAAGGTATGACTTAATAATGTTCCTTTGAATACTGGGTTATATGGTCCAAATATATATTTAGCTGAAATATTGTTACAGACATAAAATGCTACTTAACGTCAGTGTAAGAGCTGTGCTGTCTTATTTTTTTTAGTTAACAGTACACCGCTTTCTACAATATATTGCTGCATACTTGTCTGTGATTTTTATCTATGAAACTTTATTTTCTGATGACAAATGTTATCTTTATTCCTGTTAAAGATATATAAACCAGTGAATTCTGAAGTCATTTTTTATTAATCTGACTTACATGGTTTTCACCAGTCTACTCACCAGTCTACTCATCATTAATCATATATTATTGCTATTATCTGCATTAGCTGTTACATGTGTAGCTTTAATAGAAATTCTCATTTGAAAATGGATCACTGCTATTGCACTTAAACTAATACTACTGTGCTGCTGAGGAGAGCAGACTATAGTTAGCCGTGGATGAACTGGAATGCAGAATAACAGCAGGGCTGTTTCAGCCTCCCTACTAGTCACTGATAGACAAGCAAAAGTTAATGGAAATATGTGTCAGAAGAACTGTCATCGGTTCATCATGTCTGCAGAAGCCAAGAAGCCATAAGACTCAGCCTTGACTCTGTCATCATCTCCATGCATAGTCTTAAAGAATCCCTTAGCTTTTTCTGGAGCCAGTTTGCTGAAAGGACGGCCAGCAACTTGGTAGGAGACACCTCAGGCCTGCTTATGTAGATTCACGAGCAAACTTTGTCCTCATCATTACAACATCTTTCTATAAGGCCCTGACGATTAGGGGAATTCAAAACCCATGTTAAATACCTGCTCACCATATAGAGGGCACCTCACTCAGTGCAAAATTCTTTGGGACATGCAGACACGAAAGTGGTGGGCTAACCCTGGCTGTCTGCCAAGTGCCCACCATGCTGCTCTCTCACTCCCCCTCCTCAGTAAGGCAGGGAAAGAAAAGTAAGATGAAAAAGTTTGTGGGTCAAGATAAGGACACCAATTACTGTCATAGGCAAAACAGGCTTGACTTGGGGAAGATTAATTTAATTTGTTTCAGTTAAAGATAGAGTAGGATAGTGAGAAAGAAAAACCAAATTAAAACCAGCAGCTTTGTTTTATTACAAATGATCAGGAATAGCATTAAAATTAGGGACAAATGTAACTGGGTGTAAGCTATAAAATGAAGTTTCCATCCTGCAGGAAACTGATATTCCAGAATTGTGCTTCTATATGAATCATGGAAAGCTAAATATCCTGACTTCATCAGAAAGGAATTTCCCAATGCCTCTTTCTTGTAAATTTCATCAAATTACTATAGTTTTAAACAAACAAACAAAATCCTAAAAATGCTTAATCAGATCCAGTGTAGAGCAATGCCAGTACTAATTGCATGAAAATAAAGAATCTTGTGGCAGAAAGAGAAAACTGAAAGGCATGCATGTGCATTACATTTCTGAGTGCACAAAAATACTTAAATTCCATTTTGAAATAAGGAAATTAAAACCAATATCAGCATCCACTATCACTATTCTTTTAACTTTTTGTTAGAAGGTAATATAACACCTTAGAGAAATATTTAACTTCCAAGTTTCTTCTCCCATCATTTAAAATAATCCCTGATAACAAAGATTAGTTACAGATGTATACTGATGGGGTTTTTTGTTGCTGTTCTTGCATCCTTTTGAAGTTAGGACCTATATATTGAAATTATAGATGTATTTCAATGATGTATATGTAAATTTATACAAATATTTTTTAAATGCCTCATCCCTTTTCAAAAGCCAGTTCCACACAGATACTGCAGCAGCAAGAACCTGTTGAAAGCTCCTGTATTTATAAAATTATTTATTTGCCTGTTCAGTGACATGACCACACCTTTCTAGCTGGCCTTATGTGCCATTAACAATGGGAAAGTGCTGTTACGCTTCCAAGCTCTGCCCATAAAGGCCATCTGGGTAAGTCCTGGTATTACAATGAGATGCTTACTGATGGTGTGATGCAGAGGTGGTCAACCTCTTCCTTTATACCACCCTGGTCACACCAACAGTAGTGCTGCTGTACCAGTAAGACACTGGTGGCCTCTGGGACCCAGGAGGAGCTGCCAAACTGGGGGGAAATCCCCCATTCATCACACACTCATTTAATCAGAACTGAAGACAGACATGACAGACACCAAAAACCCCTACAGAGAAGCCCTTCTTCTGGTGTCCCCCTGTATGTGGTGGGTGGCTGGAAGCAACACAATTCCTTACTGATGTCTGGCTGCCCCATCAAGGAAGCTGATGTGAAGCCCTTGGCAGCATGACTTGAGACTTTATGATGTCAGAAAAGACAAACATCAAACGGCGTCTGTCCTCTGATACACTGTGAAGACGAAGACAGCAGCAGAAGTACACTACAGCCTCCCTATCCACTCCTTTTATATTGTGGTAGCTTCAAAAGACAGATCTTTCACAGTGAAGGAAAACAGCATGAGAGTACCTCTGACAGGAGCTTTGTAAAAAGGTGTCTCAGCTTTGGCTCACATTTCCATCAGAGCCACCTGAGCGGCTCTGTTCCCTCTTGTTCCTTGTCTCCTGAAGGGTGAATCTTCAGCGCTTCGCTGCTGCGGGGGGAATGCCCACTCATCACAGACATCTTTCAGTCTGTCTGCAGGAATCACCACAGAGATGTACAGTGTTTTCTCATTTTGATAGCTGCTTTCGTAACAGTTAAAGACATCCCTGGCTTGTTTCTGAATTGCAGTGCAATGCAAGAGTGATGGACACAAAGAAATGGCACTGGCTTGGCAAACTGCTTGACAGCTGGTTCGCAGGACTTCAAAATAGACTGCAGTATTGTTTTGGAGTGCTTCCCTTTAGCTGATAAACTGAGGCATGAAAAGGAGAAGAACTGTATAAACACTATGAAAAATGACTGTAGGAAGATTTTGACACTTTAAGTTTAATTTTCAGGCAATTAGCTTAAGACATCTTTTTCTTCTTTTCTGTCTTTAGAAAAATAATGATGCTGCTTCCTATACATGGGTGGTCCAAAACCGGTACATCATTTTATTACAGAACATGAAGATGTCAACAGCTACAAACTACTCCGTTTTTTGCTTATTATTGTTATTTTTTATCTAAAAAGTTTTTATGAATGGAACAAACAGACCCAAAGGTTCTTTGGTATAATGCATGCACACAACTCGTAATTTATCTCCTGATATTTTTTGTATGTGTTCTTGAACTTTTCTGCAACATGAATGTAAAATAAATTTTACATATGACATAAGCAGATCTTTCTCTTTGTTCTTCATGCTTGTAATGTTGTTAGCTAGATTTGCATGCTTTGACTTGTTGGGAAGATTCATTGCCAGCAACCGATGAGGTCTGGACAGCTGACAGGTCAGAACGTTTATTAATGTGATTGCTTTGCACAGAAAAAGTTTGGCTCCATGGTAGAGAAGATCCCCTCTAAAATGAACATGGAGACTAGGAAATTAATTATTAAGGAGGATGTTACAAAAACATACATCGATACTGCTCAATATGTGGTTGGAAGGTAATTGAAAAAAATTATGTAGACTCTGGCTTGAAAGGAGAGGGAGTCTCATGAACACACACTATAATTCCTGACAGCACCGTCTGGCTGCTGAACATCGTCATGCTCCAAAGTAGCACTGAAAAAAAGCCAAGCACAATCTGTAAGGCATGGTTTAAGCATGATGGAGACTGCTGGGGAACTTTGGTTGGTTTTCACTTCTTTCCTATGGTACTTGTACTTCAGTGTAAGAGGGCATGTTTCACTGAAGCATTTAAATCCCTCTTCCTATTTAGAAAGTATTTAATATTGTCCTAACTTTATGTTCCATTAATTTCTGCACACGAGCATCTTCCAGAGATGTGCACGAGAGAGCTGATCACTGTGTTCATTTTTATGTATTTGGTACAGAGTTGCCTACAGCTGCTTAAATTTTACCAACACTTACAATCCTTTTAACCATATTACAGTTGTGGGGTTGGTTGGTTGTGTTTATTTTTTGTTTTTGTTTTTTTTTTTTAACTATCTGATATTAAACACATGTTTCTTGATTGAAATAAATATTGAAGAAGATTTATGTAATACAGTCCAGGATACAAACTCAATCCAATACTTTCTCTCACAGATAAATGTAGAACTGAATCAATATTAATCTCAAATAAAAATGGAAAGGTGATACTAATCTTGGTTGCATTGTTATTTGGCTGGTTTTGACCTATCTTCCTTCTCTCTTTCTCCCTTTCTTTCTTTCTTTCTTTATTTCTTTCTCTCTTTCTCTTTCTCTCTTTCTCTCTCTCTTTCTTCCTCCCTCTTTCTCTCTTCTCTCTTTCTCTTCTCTCTTTCTCTCTTTGTCTCTTTGTCTCTTTCTCTCTTTCTTTTGCTTCCTTCCTTCCTTCCACCTCAAGGCACCAATAAAGATGTCCTGAACCTAACTTGAATGGATTTTTTGAGAGCCATCCAGGGAACTCTGGCGGTCTTTTCCGCCTCCAAGGAACTGAAAACTTAAGGTTTTATCTTAAAAAAAAATAAAATGAAGTAGTTCCAGAAGACTGAGGCATATCTTTTCTCAAGAGCCTCATAGTTGCTTCAATGCACTTTAATACATCCCATCTATACAGGCTGTTGTGTGTGAACTGGCTGAAGCCTTATCTTAACCTACTCTCTACCAGACACCTCTTTTTGTGGATGAGGTGCAGAGACACACAGGGAGGCTTCTCTTGCTCTATCATACTGATTTCACATTAGTGGTATAGTAGTATAGAATATTACTTTTTCTGACTCTCTCAAATATAACACATCTTTACATTCTTCCCAGAAAATCATCTTTCTCCAGTCTTGACTGCTACCTGCTATTTCAACTCGGGACTCCAGGAAATAAGTGGATTTTCTGTACAGTCATTCTGTTTTGCATTTCAGCAGGCTTGGGCTCACTGTGATTACTTGAAAAAATTCAAAATAGCCCTGTGAGAATCTAGGAAATACTTACAATATAACACATCTTTACATTCTTCCCAGAAAATCATCTTTCTCCAGTCTTGACTGCTACCTGCTATTTCAACTCGGGACTCCAGGAAATAAGTGGATTTTCTGTACAGTCATTCTGTTTTGCATTTCAGCAGGCTTGGGCTCACTGTGATTACTTGAAAAAATTCAAAATAGCCCTGTGAGAATCTAGGAAATACTTACAGAAAGCATCTTT
>NW_010097905.1:0-34557 GCF_000699245.1 Pterocles gutturalis | reverse complement strand
GGTTAATAGCCAGCAATTTGGCATATTGTTCTGATTTTGTTAGCTTTACCACAGTTTTCACAAGGACGGCAGCTTCAAAAAAAAAAAAAGAAAAAAAAATCACATAAAACAGTAGCAATACCTATTACTGAAAATAAAGTCTGGAGGTGTGTCTTTTGCTAGCTTGTCTTTGGCATATTTAGGATTCAAAGTTTCTTTAACTTGGCAAGCCTGGGCAAGGAACATGTGCATGCACTTCATTCACTCCCATATAATAGCTTTTTGTTATTGCTATGAAATTGTTTTCTTTCATTTTTGTATAGTCTCCAGTCCTGCAGACATTCCAGCTCATGAGTAACAGACTCTTAGCTTCAATCAGATTACAACTGGGAATAAGGTATTTAGGCATGTGCAGCATCTGGTTGCAGAATTAAGATCATTCATCTCTTGGGTCTTCTTAGGCAATTATAGTATGAGATCTGTGCACATGAGCTACAGGATTCATGCAATGTGGGCTTCTTTACCTAAGATCACGTTGTGGTTTCGGAAGTGTAGGCCTACATATTTTATCAAAATTAAGGATACTTTTAAAAATCCCCCTAAGAAACCCTTACGTCTGATGTCTGAGAGAGGATAGCATCTTGCAAGACTGCTATTCACCGAGCTTTACTCAACTATCTTGGAAAAAAGTTCATGACTTCTTTGATGTCTACAAATTCCATTAACAATCACATGGACTCAGAACACTGCATGATGTTAACACCTTAGTGTAACATGTCACATTTTAACTTGAATTCCTCAGGAATTATCTCATGTATTTTTCTATGTCATAGGATGTATGTATTTCCAGCACTAAAATATTTTTTTGGTATTTTGCAGAAATAGATTAAAAATCTATTTGCTTAACAGCTTAAAAACATAGACATTATATTAACATTTAAATATGATAAATATTGCCTATTCAGACTCCTTGGAACAGAGTTTACTTTCCAAGCACTTTTCTGCTCATGGTGCAAGAGATTTCAAAGGAGAAAGACTGTAAGGATTTAACACTTTAAAAACATATGTCTTCAAAGGATAACTTCTGAAACTTTACTTGGGAAAATACATTATTATTTAATGATCCCTCATTGATACTGACCTGCCTACGAGCAACCCATTCTACTGAACGTTACTTATTCAGATGCAGATTTATTTCCAAATTCGTAAGTCCTAAAGATTTTCTTTTTTCTGTCCAAAATCAATGCTGACATCATATAATGGATTTTTAAAAAATCCTTGCAAGCTGTATTAGAAGAATTAATGAACTGAACTTAATATGCTAAAACGATATAAAAAGAGGAAAAGTGTTTTCTGAATGTTTCTGAAAGTTGTTTTTAGTATATAGTCATTAATGTGTTAAGAGATGTACAAAAATGCATTAAAGGATCAGGAATATTTTCCTGCAGGTACTTAGAACCTAATAAATAATGAATGAGATGATTAACTACATGGGCATAAGTACATAGCATTACCAAAAAAAAAAACCCCACTACATAAAACCTGGCCTTTGAACGGGTGTGCACCATTGTTTTTAATATACAAAAACACTTGAGCATACTCAGTTTTGTGTGAAGAGAAAACAAAAGAAGTAAGCGTGCTCGAATTACCATTGTATTTTCAAATGAAACAGATTTAAATATCGCCAAGAGCAGTGAGGGTGTCCGGAGTCGGGTGGAAGGGCAGCAGAGCGAGGTGAGCCGAGCACCGTGATGCCCTTCAGCCCTTCAGTGCTGCTTGAGCAGCCACAGAGGTTTGTGCAGGTCTAGAGAGCTGAAGTAAGACCACCACCAGGGCTTCTCCCTGCCTGGTGGTGACCCACCTCGAACCTCAGGCTGCCCGTGCTGGGCGTGAGGGTCAAAAAGTTCCAGCGGGTCGTACGGGTCATACATGTCTTCCATTGAGCGGCGGAGGAGCTTGTTGGGCCAAGCCTCAACAGGTCGCAATACAAAGTCGACTCGCCCAGCCCGTTTCATCTTGGCAGGAAGGGTGACCCTCTTCATCACCCGGCTGTATCCCGCCGCTTGGGCACTGACTATGTATGTCCCCGGAGGCAGGAGTCGCCAGTAGTCTCCATCAGCAGCTTAGGAAAGATAAAGGCACAACAAAACTGAGCTTAGCTTTTCGTCTTGCACCATTCATAGTTACACACTCACATACACACGCGTGTACAAGCATTTAAGGGACAGGTTTTCAAAAGATCTCGGAGTCCGGGCAACTCAGATTTTGAAAAAAATTCAGACGCAAACACTTGAATGACAAAAAGAGGCTCCACCTGTGAAAGTCTGGCTTTTGGGAGCTAATGAGGTAAAATTCACATACAAAATGTTAGTAACTGCTGTGCCTGTATCCCAGGGAAGGAAATCTCTCCTTCATGCTGCTTTCCCAGGGGTACAAGGAATAGCTCCAAAGAAATCAAGTGAATTTATATGAAACTTAAGAAAGTGAAAGCAGAATCCAGGCTGCAATATATATTTATAGCATGTCTAAGCAGCTAAGAAACCCCTGCTTTTATTATATTACATTCAATTACTTCACAGACATTATAGCACATCAGACTATGGAGTTGGAGCTGCAGCTGGTATAAATTGCCATTAGTGTAAAACGGGTGTAAATTTCCTCCAGCTGAAGATTAGAGCCTGCAGGCAAAAGGAGGGAGTTTTAAAACAGAATATTTATTCTTCATTTTATATTTCATTTATTTTGAATGGTAAGTTTTTTAGCTCAGTTAATGTTGCATTAATGGTATTTTCTCATGGAATTTCTCAGTCTTCTTTAACACTGAAATTAAGACTTTTTAATCATATGCCATTCTTAACCCCACCTAACTCAAGAACAAACATTCTCTTTTCTTTCGATGTAAACACATTTTTTTATTTAATTCTTAATTCTTTAAAGGTCCACTGCCAATGGAAAGCCATTGTCTGTGAAGAAGTTTGAAAAAGACCCTAATTCATGCCAGTCTCCCACCAGCCTCAAGAATCTGTATCATCTCCACTATTGTATCCCCTCTAATGTTAGGTTTTTTTGAAAGCTGGAAAGCATTCACTACATTATAAACCATTCTGGCTTTCCAAATTGATTCAACAACTATCATTAGAGCAAAATGCTACCATTCACGTCTTCTGTTTTGCACTTCCATGGTCTACCCAGTTCTCAGTGAAATCAATAATAAAATGAGAGCATTGATTCCAGTGAGAGCCTAAAAGCAAAGAAGTTTATGACTGTGAAAATTAACAGTTGCATATGCCTCAATATGTATTTACCAGATGGCAACAGGTATAAAGTGAACATAATTCAATGTTCTGGTTTTTTTTGCATCTGATATAACTATTGTCCAAAAATTGCATATATTTATGCTTTTCCACATGAACAAAAAAGGTTGCATACCCTTCAAACACTGCAGTTATTCCAGTTAAAGTCAGTGTGGATCCTACTCTAAAGTCTCACAATATTTCAACTAACTTATTCTGTCAGGGCTCTGCACCTCCACGTGTTGAGTTATGGCTCCTGAGCAGGGCTATTGCCACATTCCCCCAAATGTGAAACATAAAGGTGGATTTCTGAATCTCATTGCAGACACATTGGCTTTGATGGACAGCACACAGTTCCAGGTGGAAGTTTTAATGGCAAGGACTATTTCATCCCAGAGACATGACAGACTCGACAGCCAGTTTGATATGTCTTATCTCATTATTCTAGGAACAAACCCACAGCTGAGCCTTCAGTTCTCCATTAAAGTGCCACTTCTATCAAATACAACAAGACTTTCACAGGTTAAGTTATTAGTGCTTTCCCTCTGCCCCAGGAAAAAGCTCCAACTAAAAACGTTACCTGTAGTGACATCATGCTGGATGCCCCTGACGGAAATACGAGCATTTTTTATGGGGTTGCCAAACTTATCAGACACAATTCCTTTTATCCCCCGATGAACCTGGCAAAGCAAAGTCAGATGGGAGTCATTTATTTCAGTACCATGTCCTCATCTTCTGCAAGGAAACCTCTGTAGAGAGCAAACAACTTTCAAGAGGTTCAACCCATTGTAGAGGCTGTTGGGTGCTAATGGCCCTTTCAGATCACATCCTCTATTTTGGGAGGTCCAAGGGGGCTGAGGGGAAGGGATAACTGAACGAGAGCTTTTTTGGGCTAGGTATGTGGCTCTCCATTGAGCAACCCTTCTCTGCACAGATCACTGTCACCTCATGATCTCATCACAGTATTTAAAGACTGTTTCTGAATGTCTGCCCTAGACCCAGAACCACAAAGAAATGAAAAGTTAAGTCTTTAAACAACAATCTGATGCTCTATACACAATGATAAGGCATCAGTGGTGCTATGAGTGAAGTTAATTCAACATGAAGCAGCACTAAAAGATACGTGAAATAAATCAGACTCAAGCAGAATTATTAGCTTTCAGACAGTACCACTTATCAAACAATACACTGCCATCCTGACAGTAGAATCAATTAATGTGGGTTGTATAAGGAAACCCGATCTTCAATATTAGTTGAAATATATTGTTTTCATTTTCTTTCACTGCATCTGAAAGGATCCCAAACTGCTTAGAGATAAAGAACTAAAACTGAACAACTGTCCTGTGACAGACACACTGTTACTATTTTAAAACAGAGTGGAAGCATAAGAATAAAATCAGAATAAGATGGATACTTCTGTATTAGTATTATTTAATGTACAATCTTTAACACAATATTTTAAAAATAATTCTCAAATCCACTGATGTACATTAATCCATACATAAAATTTAATTAAATTATTGCTTCGTTCATATTCTTATTTAATATCAGTGAACAGGAATTGGTGAAGGGATTCTTTAGCTACTTGGGACTCATCATCGGTCTGCTGCCTGCACTTCACTTCATATCAGAATGTCATGACAGCAGTGTGCATAATATCCTTTTTCCCCTTCTCTACAAGCACAGAACCCAGCTGCTTGAGCTGATGACAAATGTGCTTGGTGACAAACTAAAGAGCGATGTGGATTCTGTCATACAAGGAGGTGCACAAACAGCTCACTATATTTGAAGTTCAATGAAACAAAACAAAACAGGAAAAAAATCTAAATATTTAAACATTAAACCTCTTAAGTTTCTCTTTTTGCAACCTTCCAAAATGAAAACATTTTCTATTGGAAATTCTATATGACACTTTTAAATGAAAAGTAATGTCATTTTGATTTTTCCCCTGAACTGTCATGATCAACTTCAACTGCTCTTTATTTCACTTCCCTCCACCTTTCTTTCTCTTCCTCTCATTTTTCCTTCCCCATTATCCTTTGTCACAAAAGAGGAGTAAAGTACAAAACACCAAAACTACAGAAAAATGTATTTGCTTTTCTGTTGGATTATAGAGATGTTTAAAAGTAAACATTAAAATATCCAACTTTTCAGTAATTCTTAATATGAAGCTGAAAAAAAAAGTCTAGTCCTGTGACAGCCATTGTTTATTTAAGGTAAGGCTGTGTTGTCACTGCTCTTGTTAAATAGCTGGTCTGTACTGAGTGGAGCTATTCACTGGGGGATCTTAGGAAAGACTCAGTATAAGGACTTGAAAACTGTCCCTTAAGAATTATTATGATGAAGCGCTGCAATTTGATTTTCAGCATGGACTTGAGGATTTATCATATGGATAGTGGGTAAATCTGGTCAGAAGATTCATCTCAGGCCCAAATTTAATTCACAGTGTAGACATACTCAAAATAGTATGACCTCATCCAACTTCAATAATAATTTTGCAATTACAACATGGAGGGATAAAAATGACAAAATTGACCTTTTTTAACTAAGTTTATTTGTTTTGCTTTAGTAAATATACTATTTTTTGTTTTGCCTCAAGTCTGTGCCACATAAGTTTAGGAGGGTGTTTTGATACCACTTCGATGGGGAGAAGAGATCAACGTTTATGAAAATGAATTCTACTTTTGCCTGTTAAGCCAAGTAGATTTGTACACACACCAAACAGCCTGGTGTATATCAGAATAAGAAAAGTTTGAATTGGTTATGGCAGACTTAATCCTTATCAGGAGTAATTCAGTCACCCTTATCTACAAAGTTGTTTTGCTTACTGTCCTGCATTTACTCAAAAAGCTTTTCCAGCATAGACTTCTACAGTATCTCACACTATAAAAATCTTTACATCTTGAAGACTTCAACTGCAATATATATGGATTTAACCCAGCTCCATTTGGATTCACTAAAACTCATTTTCATCAGACGGCTGTAAAATGAAATGAGTTTGGTGGTCTGTACTGTAGACTTTATTGAATGATAATACTTACCACAAGTAGCAAGAGGTTGCTTAGAAAGGCCATAAAAACACTCCTAACAATTTTAAATTACTGCATACTCTATCAAAATAAGGCATGACAGAAAGCTAATCTACTAATGGCTGAGAGAAAGATGAGCACCTTCTGTTTCTGTGTTCACTTACTTATTGTCAGTGAGGTATTTGGCTTTGCTGAGCTTAAACTTATTATTAAGAATGACTTTTAAATGGCATGTTTTCATGCTCACAGACATACAGTTGTTCCTTTAGAAGATCAGGCTTCAGATCTTTTTCACCTACTTTGATCAAGAAATCAGTCTGAAATGTGTGGAAACAGCATTTCTAGCAAGATACTTAGAACCTCCCCATTTCAGCTGAATCTAAATCTCCTGCTGCCATGCAGTAGGGTTTGGGCCACAAACATGGAATATGGAAAGGAAAAAGTTCCAAGAAGCTCTCTGAAAAGCAGATCTCGCTTGTTTATTCTTCAAGAGAAAGGCCAGACTTAAAGGTCTTTTCCAATCTAAATGATTCTATGATTCTGTGATTCATATTTTTTCTGAATACATGGGTTTTCTCTGGCATTAAAGTTTGGACAGATGATTTATAATGTTGCACAAAGCATTTACAGACAATTCCCTTTTTCACTGTTTTCAAGGCCTTTACAGTCCTCAATCTCTATCCCTCCTGCAAGATAGGTAAAATACTATCCACATGTCCTGGTAGAGAAACTGAGGCACCAGGGCTCCTGGTGCAGTGTGATGGTTGGTTCGGTGCCATCTCAATAACTAACCAAGTAAAGGCTAAAGAAACGAATATTGACAAAGCATGAAGACAAAAAACTGTAAGCACAAAGGTCTGTAAAAGCAGAGCCATACCATTTCCATGTAATTCAGAAGGGCGTCTCTGTTTTCATGCCAGATTGTAAACAGTTCTTCCTCCAAAGGAAACTTTTCACATCCTACCTCCACGGTAACTTCAAAGCAATTTGTGTGAAGGTAATTAAAATCTGCCATACCTATAGGTTTAAAAAGAAAAAAAAGAGAGATCACAAACAAGCCACATAACCCTTAACTGGAGCTTTGCTGTTGCACTCAGCTGAATGCAGTCCTTGTGGATGTGGATTAATATATTGTAAAGAGTGTGCATGGACAATACATAAAAAGTCTTCAGTAAATTCAGAATTCTACTACTCATTTCAACTATGAATTAACTAATGATAATGACACTTCATTCGGGCGAAAAAGCATCATTTTAAATTATTATTCACCTGACCGAGAAGTAGTGATAGAGAGATAAGGATTGGTTAATCATGGTAATTGGATAATCGGCTGTATCAGACGTGATCGCCAAGGGTCACCAGCAAAGAGATGACCTTTTGCCATTAGTATGTTCAAAACTGTTTCTGTACAAAAGGCATTGGATATAATTTTCAGAAGAATGTAAGCTGAAGTTATTTAAACCTAATTCTCACTCATGCCCCAAAGCTTTCTAAATGCCTAGTTTCAACATAATTATTTGGGGATCCAGCTGAGTCCTATTTGAAAACACAACTGAAGCACCACTGAAAATTTATGAACACTGATATTTCATCCACGCCAGTATTTCAGGAATCTTGAAGAAAACTAAATACTATTATTGGGGAAATCAAATTAGCAACCTAAGCACAAATGAATGGGATGTTTGTCTCTGTTGTAGTTTTCTCTGAAAAATAATTTATTTAAAAAGACTGAAAAGCAGCACTTTCATAGTCTGCAAGACGGATTCGAATTCATGACACTAAGGAATGAAAGCATAACATTAAGCATTTATTTCTCCATTTCAGGTTTGAAAACTAGGATATATTATATGCAATAACAAATTTGACCTTTATACAACTTCTTAACTTTCCTCAGGTCATATCAGGGCTGAATACAACCCATGGTTTCTGAATATAAATGTTACCAACATACATTTTGCTACTTAAATCCGTTTCCAGTTACATTTTGCAGGAGTCTGACCTAAAGAAAACTAAAAAGAATAAAACTGTTTCTTTCAGACCCTTGTGTCTCATAAAGGTCATATAGAGGTTTTACCTCACTTGATATGATGATAAAGTGGTTTTACCTCCAGTGAAGCTGTACCACTCAGCACCATTTATAATACCTCCGCTTTTTACAAAATTTCCACCGCAACGATGTTCGGATCGGTCCGAGATGACTGGATGTGCTTCTGCGTAGGCTTTAGCCAGCAATTTAAACATCTGTAACAAAAGGGTTTGAAATAAATTTGCTTTTACAAACTGTAGACACTGTCATTGCTGCTAACTACTATTGCCATTGTGAGCCCAGAGCCACCCTGCACCCTTGAGGCTGATGGAGGGGGTGGACCTCCATGCAAAGATATTCTGCCAGGAAGTTTTCACTTGTCTTCTTCTCCAAGGTCCTTCTCTGCAATCCAATATGTTTAGCCAGAGACAACATTAAACACCAGTGGATTTTGTGATAGTTAGCTTCCACCTGTCACCTGGGGCAGGAGTAGAGGGCTTGTTTGGTTGTAGTTCAAGTACCAGGTTTTAAAGATGAAATTAGCTCTCCCTGTTATGTTTTTGCTCTTGCTATTTTTACCCTTTCAAAAATACCTACACCAGCCTCAGCCCAACCAGATCTTTGCATTGGCTGCTGCTGTTTAAAATAGACAGTGTCAATTTGCTTTGCACTTATCACTCACACAGGACAACCTGACAGTTTGATCTTAACGACAGTTGCTTCTTTGTGGGGCAGAAACCATTCTTAAAAAGCCAATGCTAGGATGTGGTGATGGAGGATGTCACCACCAATTTCCTAAGAGTGTTGATACTGATGAAGAGCAGAGGAGTTGCCACCCAGAAAGAAAAAGTGACAGGTACATGTAGTGGAGACAGAAGAAACAGCAGTAATCTGCGGAAACCATTTATTTGAATCAGGTTTCTGCCATTTTTATCAAGTGTTTATTCGAACTTTGTACAGAAATCCCTCCTCTCCTTTTTCTTCATTTGAACCTCATCTACAAAAGCTATAATTTCAGCTTTCAACATTGAAAGGACAGTAATCAACAGATGCTATTAGATCCTACTACTCAGCATCATGAGTTTCATTGCACATTTCTTAAGACAACATGTGCAAGAAGTTGGGTAGTTAAAATCCTGGTTTTAGAAATGATCTGAAAACTTCATCCTTTATGTTGTCACCAAGGATAAAGACCAAAATGACCAGGCACACAACTTTGATCTAATATTTATGAAAGTTTCCAATAATCACAAGGCTGAGACAATTATGGGATCCGGTAGGTGACCCAGGAAGGTGGAAAGAGAGCGTTAACGTTAACGTAAAGAAAATTTACCAAAATACTTCTAATTACCAGACACTAAAAATCCGGACAATATAAAACACTTTTATATCTCCCTTGAGTTTTTGTTGTGTCTAAGTGTTGTTTATCCCTGACAATTAAGTCTCCCTCAAAGTTCTAATGGAAAGAAATGGATGTTAATTAAATATGTTAAGAAGAACCTTTACTGACAATAGCTTGGGGCCAGGCCCAATATCTTTAATTTCTACAGTAAATCTCCTGTGGAAGATACATGCTAAAAGTTTAGAAGCTGCCTCTGTGACTTAGCAGTGTGTTCCTCACCTTTCCCAAAGACATCTGCAGATGTTTTACTTCCAGTGACCAAGTATTTCTTCTCTTGTTTCACACCAAGAGGCATAAGGCTTTTGCCTGGCCACTAGTGCAAGGGAATGAGGATGGGTGGCAATGAGAAATCCCAAATCAAGTGAATGTGACTTGAAAAAACAAAGGTTAAACTTTTTTAAATTAAAAAAAAAAGATAAAATGTGCTCAGATAGCAATACATTTACTATTATCTAGCAGCTAATGTACGACTAGTTATGGACCTCAAAAAACCTGAGACATTTAAGTGTAATACAGTGGAATAAAGAGGAATCTTTGTAATTTTGGAAGCATGGTGCTTTGTTTGGTAAAATGAGGTCAGTGCTGTTACCTTGGCCAGTACTTTTACCCTGCTGACTGTCACAGGGTGGATTTTTCTGGGGGAGGGAAGGGAGTGTTCCCATTCACCAGAGTGAACTTGACTTGGTGTGCACCTTTCTGCTCCAGTGAGCACAGGCATCCATGCAGCTTCTTGTGTAACACAGAGGAACAAGAGCCTACTAAAAACATCCATCTCTACAAAAGCCAAAAAATGGGAAAGTTCTGGATTAAGTGGGCTGATCCAGATGCAAAATTTAAAGTGATACTGATAGTGTTATTAAAGTTCCTGTGCTGACACATTGAAAAATTAGTTTTAGTTGAGGACATCTCCAGCCGTCCCATGTGTGTTTTAAACTTCCAAGTTTGTAGCTAACTTCCCAGGCTTTGCAGCCACTGGCACAAGGTCCTCTGTCTTACACTGTCATAAACCATGGATGCCACTAGGACTTGCCTAGCTGGGCACTGCATTGGGATGGAGCACTTTGTACATGAGTCTGCATCGTCTCACTCAAAACTCACATGCTGTCCCTGACTGGAAACGATGGAGGGGCTGCTCTCCCTCCCTTCCACAGATGAACTGCTTCCTAAGGCACACATGGCCGTATCCCTCCACCATCTATGCATGAATCAGGATACCCATAGCCCAGGCAACGGGATATAAGTGCAGAGGTTTATGATTTCCCCTAGTCCTCACCAAGAGCTTCTCTAGCTTCGTTATCATCGACTGGATATTTCTTACATGGGCTTTTTTTCTGTGCAGTGCCTGGTTTGTTTTACTGATAAATCAATGTCATACATGCACAGTCAGTAGGTGTCGTACAGCTCAGAAGAAACAGATTGATACAGAAAATGTTTAATAGTCATGAATATTTAAATATTTAATATGCACTGGTGAGAGCTGTTGCTTCTTTAGAAGAAGTCAGCCCAGAGATATATACTCAAAGATAAGGGAAGCTTCAAGTCAAACATCAACTTCTGACTATTTTTAACTGCTGTTTGTTATGTGAAGAACCACTTTCTCTTAAGAGGCCAGGGACATATGCTAGAAGATGGAAAAACAAGCTGCTGTCCTAGTGGGCATGTCGGCAATGAATAGTAGATTGAGGAAATCAAAAGGAAATACGAAAGATGGCAAAGAATTTCACAGAAGATTTACAGTGAATCCCAAATGGGAAGCTTTCCAGGGACGAGAGAGGAAAACCATCCCAGTTCATCTGACCGGGAATAAATGTTACAAGGCTGCCACCACATGGCAGCAAGCCTTTTTTGTTTCCCTTATAGCTTTCAAAAGAAAGTAATACTGCTGGTCAGGGTTCCTTTTCTTCTGGAAATCAGTGGTAAAAATATCACAGCCTATACCCTTTAAATAGTGAAAGCCTGGCTTTTCCTAACCTGTGCCTTATGAAATTACGTTTGGCTTCACGAAACATGGATAAATCTTTAAAGATCAAGTTGACAGTGTGTATATGGTCCTATATTTTAAAGCACATAAATGAGTTTATACATAATATTTTTAATATATATACATGCATTATATACATAAACGTGTGATTTATTACATATTTAATACATACGTACATATGCACACATGTATACAATCTAAATAAATTGATATTTGTTACTTGTAAAAGAAAAAGTTTCCATAGTTCCACAGGTGGAAACCATACCAATATGCTCCCTCTGTGGAAACAACATTACCTTCTCATCAGGTGTAGGGGAGAACATCTTTTCTTCCATAGGATGCCTTGAATAGTCATAAGGATAGGTGACAACCAGCTCACCCCCGTGGAGGCTGGCAGACAGCACAAATGGGATAGACCTCAACCACTTCATGACTGCTTTCGTCTCAGGGGCCACCTGAAATCCAGCAGAAAAAAAAACTACGTGGGTAGTCATGCAGCTTGGAAGGGATTTGAGTCTGGGCAGGAGGAAGCCCAGCAGAGAAGGGAGTGTGTCAGAAAGCAGAATGCTGAGGCTCTTTGGCTCTTCCATCCCAAAGGTTAATGGGGGAAGAACATCAGCTTGCTCCATGGAACAGATGAGACACATTGTTCACTTTGGAAAAACTAAAAAAAAAAGAAAAAAAAGAGGAGAAACAGAAGAATAACTTTGTATTACAGTGATGTTTTCAGCAGTTCAAAGTGATCACAGCAGCATTTTAGGCTTGAAAAAATGTGGCATCGTACCACTACTTGCAAAACAAACTCCTTATCTAATTTCGTTTCTGAATCAGCAAAATGGACTTTGTATGGATAAACTGGAATACGGGGATCTATTTGTAATTCTCAGCACTTGCTGGAAATTCATTGTCTCATTTGCTATGCTTCGGTCTGGGTTCATCTGCAAATAATTGAAAACTAATGCATATAAAGCACAGCAATGACTGCAGTTTACCTGCAGTGAACTGCTGCAAATAAGTCACAAAGTCTGTCTTTCTGACAGTCCATGCCCAGTAACAGTGGCCAAGGGAGTGGGCACCGGATTCCCAGAGATGCTCAGACACCCGTCTCCTCCGGACACGAAAGAGGCTTCTTTCCCTTTTTCTGAGGAGTAATTTCACGGACCTGCTCGAGTGTTAATTCTTAGGGATAACAGTGTCATCTGGTGGCCAGTCCCTGCATGCCCAGACAGACTCCAGAGCTCTTGCAGGAGGTGAGATTCTTTTTCTTGCAGCTTCTGAAGTTAGGAAGGGAAAAGTGGGCGAGGGCAGAGGCTGCTGATCTAGACTCTGCTTTGCATAGGTGCAGATAGAGAGGTTTTAAGAAAATGAGCAAGATCTGCTATGAGGGACCTAGTCCAGCATCTATATGGGGCTGCTAACATTGCATATTAACCTTTGCTTTGATTCTGTCCACTGTCAGAAAATCATCCAGCCAGGACCCCAGAGTGGCTAATGACTAGTAACAGTGAATCAAGTCAGCAATGTCCAGGGAAAAAACCCCACAAAACAAACAAAATAAAGCAAAACAAAAAGCAAACCAGCCAAACAACAAACCTAAAGACCCATACATTAGGGTTGCAATAATAGCAATTTCTGTTTTCTTTGGGTCAGTCCCTGTTCTCCTATTGGTAAACCACAGCTTTGGGGATATGGGGGGTACCACAGACTTAGGTGTGGAGCAGAGAAAAACACTGTGAAGCAAAGGTGCACCCTGGATGTATTACAGCTTCCAGCAGTGAGGTAGAAAGCAAAGGGTCTCAGGAAAAAGCCATGTCTAAATACAGTTTTGCCTGGGATGATTTAAGAAGATATCACCCTGCCCATTCCTGACCTAGGCAGGAGGCTACCTCCTTTCAGATGCTGTAGTTATTAACTGAGTCCTCCTAGTTTTCAGGTTTCCTTAAAATGCCATTCCGTAGTCATTGAGCCGAACTAGTGCCTCCAGCTACAGCATCTGTGCTATTGAAAAAGGCTGCACCTTTTACTTGGGAAGAAACAGGAACCTGAGGGTTCCCACTGCTGTAAGGTGAATCATTAAATCAGTACTTTGTGGTTAGTATATGGACACAAGTTAGATTCTGCCACTTGTCCTTAGGAGAAACAGGCCAGGTCCATTTTATCTGTTAACCTAGTGGTAGCCTCTGAATCTCTGTGTTACAACTCTTTCAACTTTGGTATTATAAAGATGCAACTTAAACATAGGAAGAGATGTGACAGGTAAAGCCTGAGCAACTCAGGAACGCACAGAATACACTTTGTACACCGAAAACCCAAACAAGGGTTTTTTGTATATTTGGGAATATTAGACACAGTTTCCAGGAGGGGCATGACCTGGAAAACATTTTTTAAAAGGGCAGATAAAGGGCACTCAGAAAGGAAAGGACAAACGTTCTGCACTTTCTGAAGTCTCACACACCCACGCACACAACACAGAGGTGAGAGAAGAAAACAGCCCACCAGGCTTTGTGACAAGGAATCTGGCAGTGTCCAAAGAGTGCTGACAGACGTCAAAGTATTTGCCTTTCTGGTCTTTGCACAGAGCCCTGGGATGATCTGATAACAATCTTAATCCCGAGGGAATTTGGGAGTGAATCAGCCACTCTCGGCTGAAGCCTGAAAGCACTTTGTTCATCCTTTAAGCCCATCTCTTCCTAAGAGCAGAAGAGCCCGGGTGAGTTGTAAGAGGCTGTGAGTGGCACTGCCTGCCCCACGGTCCCCTGCATGGGGGTTCACGGGGTGGCTGAGAAGCTGGCAACAAGCCTGCATCCTCCAAGCCCTGCTGGACCAGTGTTGCCCAGGAGGATGATGCCCCAGACTCTCAGCAGCTCCCTGCCCTGCCTGCAGCTGCCCCAGCTCCTGCTGTCCGGACAGAGAGGGTGTGCCTGATGCCAGAATCAGCCCTGCTTTCAGACAGGGGTCTCATACCTTGTTAAGAAGATTTTAAAGTTGCTTCTGCAATTCAGTGGACAAGGGTGAAATGCACAGTTTTACTCAGAAAGCTCCTAAATTCAGTCCCTCCCACTGATTAGCCAACTTGCTCACTAGGTACCTGCACAACCCACAACACACCGCCGTGTCACAGAGCTAACGTCTTATTGAAGTGAATGTTGTGGAAAATCAGGAATTTCAGTGTCACTATTTTTATCCTAATAGCACTTCAGTGACATCATGTACAGTGATTAAGGCTTTGAAATGTGCACATCCTGGTTCAGCTCCACCGGATGATATCAGATGCTATCTGTGTCACTCTGGCCTTTGACTATTCATAGACTTTTCCTTTAATGTGGGTTTTGTGGGTTTTGATTTTTTTTTTTTTTTTCACCAGGGCTCTTCCTTTTTAGTTAGAGGACATCGATTTTAAAGTATCCGTCTCAGAAGAACAATTTGGGGCACGATGAGAAAACAGATAAATTATTTCTGCACAAATACAGGGAATGGCCACTACCCTGCTTTAAACCTGAATCTCATTTTTGTCAATTATACTGCAATTAGTCACTGTCTCCATGGCTTTCAAAGATTTCTTTTTTCCCTTTTAGAAGCAATCAGACTCATTTTCCTAAAGACTATACCAGCCTCTACTGGCACAGACTTCCAAATTCAGTTTGAATCAAGCCAATTTAACTGACTTCATTTCAGATGAAGCCTGAAGTCTCTCAGTCTGAGCCCTCAGACCACTTATTACAACAATTCAAACTAGTGGGGAACAAAATGCACTGTACAGCAAGGGTTATGGGGAGGCAGGAGCTCTCCTGAGTTTGTGGGATTGGCTGGGATCTCGCTTTCCATTTTCTGATCTTTATACAATGTCCTGCAATACTCAGATAATTACTTTAATAAGGCAGGTAATAAACACTATTAGGTAAATGAAAGCTGAGAGGCTGGTGTTGAAACATCCAATCTAATGCTTTTGCATACACAAAGCCAACTACTGTGAGAGCTGTGGGTTCATCTGCCTGACAAAATTGAAGCTCATTATGTTGGCTGTCCTGTGATACCACCGGCAGAGGAGAGGGACTCAGGGCTGTGAGACCACTTACTGCCAGGTTTCTGAACCATGTGAAATTGCAGTTGTCAAGGAGATTTTGTGGTGCCATTGAGGTCACAGGCAAATTGGTTCCCTCATTTGTTCTGCAAAGCACATAGATTTGTAGATGCTTTGAGTGTTGTTTAGGTCAGGACCTACTTTGGGGTCAGGGGAGCATCTAGAGGTTCCCTGAGGTCTGGTGCTGTGAGAAACGAATCAGTGGGTCATCACCTCATTTCAATTTCTTCTTCAAAAACAAGAAAAGATTTTCAGGAGAAGGGATTTATCCATAATGCTGGGTCTGCACTCTCTGAGGCAGAGGGTGGTTGTGTGCCAATGCTTTTGGTCCCATGTCTGTGGTGACAGACACCCCAGGGTGACCAGCATGCTGCAACTGGGTCAGAGCTGGCCGCAGCAGTGGGGGTAACTGTGGGAGAAATGTTGGGTTGTTTCCATCCAGCCCTCTGTATAACTTCCCTGATGTTACACAGCATCTAAGAAAGTTAGATACATGGTTCTGGAAGTGGCTCCCTACCACTGACTGTCCCAAAGATCCTCAGAAGGACCAGGGCAGAAACAGGATTTGGAGGAGGAAGCAGGGAGGTTAGAGACAGAAAATCTAGAGAGTTACAGGGATTCTGGGCTGCACAGCGTGGGACAAGCACACAGCTTGCACCAGCTACTGGCACAAAGAGGGGCCAAAGCAGAGAGATGCGGAGAGAGAGTGAACACAGGGCTGGAGGGAGATCTCCATCCTTTTCTTCATGCTTCAAACTATGCTGCACAGCCACTATGTCCAGTCCCAAAGGGCAAAAGCAGCTCTCCTGGGCACCTCCACAGAAAAACAAAAGCTTTTTCAGTGGCTTTTTTAGGTGTGCCAGGCACTCCTCCAGCCTGTCTGCATGTATCTCAGGGGACAACACAGCCCATGAAAGGGCTCCCAGGAGACTGGCACCCTCACTGCTGATTCTGCAAAGGGGCATGCAAAAAAAGCGCTCCGTCTGGTAAGGGAGACATTGCAGACACAGTTGGACTCATCAGCCACATCTTTGTGGATAGGCTGGTGGCAGTGCTTAGTGGCTGAGCTATACAGCCTTGGCAAGAACCAAAGTAAGTGGCTGCAAGTTAGTGTTCTAAAGACAGGGAACCTCTCCCTGTAAGCATCTCCCCCAGGTCAGTACACACATTGATGTGGGTCCAAAAGCCTGGCAGGTAACAGACCTGCAATTGAGATGAATGGCCAGCCTTGGCAGGTTTGAGAGCAAGACAACACTTGCTCTCAAATTAGGAACCCAGTGAGAAGCTGTGACCAAGAGAGATGGGCTCTGCGAGAGCATCTGAAAAAGCACAGTGACTCCCAGTAAACTAGAAATATATATATATATATCTATGTATGTTTGTAATGACCTGTAATGTTTCATTCTATATTTTTGATTCAGTATGTTCTTCTGAGTAAACATTACTTTATGTTACAAAAGCTGGCAGGTTCCTGACTGAGTAATCTGGTTTCACCCTACGGCAACAGGATGACAGATACTGAATGAAAGTGAGCCATCTTCAGAGAATTGCTGTGAAACACAGGCATCTCCCGTCAAAGTCCAGGCTTTAGAGGCTGAGGAACAGAGTTTCCTAAAAAGAGAACAGGGATGGCTCCAAGCCTTGGTCCTACGTGGGAAAGCAAACCCACTGGAAAACCATGTAAGACACCGTAGTGCATCCAGCTCAGAGCTCACACCTGCAGTGCTCAGGTCCCCTCTGCAAACAATGTAGTTTCACCCAGGTATGTGAAGGCTGGGCCTAACCCTGCTCCTGAGAGTCTTCATATTTGTTCATACACCATTCATTTGCCAAATAAAAATTTTAGTTTGATAGCTACACATGGTTCTTAGATCTGCAGCCATGAAAGCTACTATGCTCAAATGGGATGAACTAAAACTATTCTCTCTCTAGTCTTTTTTCCTGCAGTCCCCTTCTTTTTCAACTGTTTTCGTTTGACCTCAGGCTCTGCTCCACATGCTCTCAACCCTTCTTTCCCATCTGAGGTTCTACACTCTGCTTGCATTTACCAGCTCACTGTTATCTTTCATTAATCAGTCAAAAGTTCAAAATTGTTAAGCCTTTGACCTTATACTCATGTAGAAACCTAGTGACATGAGCAGAGATCTGTACAATTACATGCATAAAACAGAATAAGCTTCTTGAGCTCTGTTACGTTGGAAATCAGTGATCTAATATAATATGCATTACTGAGCTTTTCACAGCCTTGCATCTTCGTATGCACATTATCCTGAGAAAGGGAGATGCTTTTATCCAAATCTCACTACTGTGAAATGGGGTACCAAAGCACTGGGGCAGCATAGAGATGCCTCTGGGATTTAGAACTGGCCCTCTACGAGATCACTTGCAGCAGAGTAGAAACCTGAAATATGGTCTCTCAAATCCCCTGCTAATACATGAGCTGCTGAAACAATCCTGTTCCCCACTTATCTGAGGCTTTGTGCGAGGAATAAAAATTGAACTGGAATAAAATGAGTTTAAAAGCAGAAGAAAAGTGGAGCTTCCAACACCAGAACTACTGATTAAGCTTTCTGTGTTTCTTCATTTAGGGGAACAAAGTTCTCATGCAAGTTGCCACCATCAAGGTCTGCCAGACTGTCAGCGTCACAGATAGGATGGAGCTTTGCATTCCTGGACATCACATAATGTGAAGATCAGTGATGATGAGTGTGAGGCCCCGCAGTGCTGCCTCCGTCCCGCTCCCTGGGGCTGGAGGCAACAGCAGCTCTCACTTCCAGCACCACTGCCGCGTGACAGGCTGTCTCAATTGCTCCAGCTGGTTACTGTCATTTATAAACATCTTTTTTGTGGAAAGTTGATGCTACACAACTTCACATGAAGCCTTTGTATGTTTTCCAAGGCAGAAACCGCTATTGCATCAAACCTGTGCAGAGCTTAGTGGAATGAGAGCCAAGTCCATAAAGTCTTTTAACATACTACTGCAGTTTAAATCATTTATGATGAATCATTACACACTTGTGACCCCTCCTAAAAGTAATTATTCTTAATCTAAAATAGAAAAATCCAAATTATCCATATATTTTCTCAATGATTTGTGACACCTGCTTCTTTGGCCAGGGCTACACCAGGATTTTTCATGCCAATTCTGAGCCTGTCCAGTTTATTCCTACTTATAAAACCTGATTACCAGAGAATAACTTCAGACCAAGCAATCTCAGGTTCTTAATTCCTGGGTTTCTCTGTAGTATATATGATTTATAAAATCTGTAATTCATACCTTACCCCACCAGTAGGATTGCGGAATGGGGATGTGGTCAAGGCGGGCCCCTCGAATCCCAGCTCTTCTGTAAGCCTCAGATGTCAAATCAGGAAAATTTCTGTTCAGGTCCAAGTTCTGAGCTGTCTGTCGTCCAACGACCCATCCGTTGTAACCAGCTCCCTAATTTTTGTAACATAGAAGCCAACCTCAGAATAACTTCTTGTCTCAAAATATCACTTTGTGGAAAATGTTTAAAATGCCATTTTAATCAAGGGGACATTTTAAAAGAAGTAAATTGAAAATGTCTGTACCTTTAAAAAATGACGCATTAATCACCGTTTATCCCCAAGAACACTAGCCCACTAACTAGCATGCAGGAAGCATTTCACTCACCAGTGGTGTGACTCATGAGAGGAACACAGCACCTTCTTACTCAGCACAGAGCAGCATGCAGAGTGGGTTAGAGCAGCAGAAAAAGAAAATACAGCTGATGCTCCAAGACAGGATCAGGCAGAATGCAATAACCCCAGACTCATGCAACAGACAGAGGTGGCCACATGAGCAACGCTGAAAAAGAAAGGTCCTATTTTCATGCTAATGGTGCTAGCAATAAAAGTGAGGTGAAAAGCAGAATGCCAGCTAACATCTAACAGGAATTTTGCTCTCACAGGTCTCCTTCAGATGCCAGCTGATCTCTGAAAACTGACAACCTTTAGGAAAGCATGACAGTATAGAAAACATTCACATTTTATTACACCTGCTCTACCAAAAGAAGAAGAACATCTATTCCACAGAATTAAGCTACATTCCCTTATAAAATAACAGTCATTACAGTGAGTCAGTGGGCATTTTGTTCTAGAACTGAGAGCAGAGAGTGCTAAATGTGTGAAAAAGTCACACAGTCATTCCCACATCATTGCATGCAGGCAGCAAAACTGACAAATGTAGCTCTGACTTCCTCTTAGCTCTGTTCACATAATCTTTGGAAAGCAACCTACCACCAAACCAGCCTGAGATTCTGGCTGCCAATTACTAACGCTCCCTCCCATACACAACACTTTCCTCCCAGTTTGTCCTTTCCCATGGAGAATTTTAGAAACATGAAGACCTGAACATTTATTTATAAAAAGTCTTTTACCTCTTCTGCAGCCAGTTCATACCCATCAGGGTTGAGTGAAGGCAGGAGATGAATTCTGGTATTATTAATCAAGGTCTGAATGCGAGGGTTCCCGAGAAGATACTCTGAACACAGATACTGTGCGAGGTATATTAGCAGTTCTTTCCCCACAACTTCATTTCCATGCATATTGCCAATGTACTTAAATTCTGGCTTGACTGTGAAATATAAAGTAATGAGATGCTTTAATTTGATTATACCTTGATGGCTTCCAAAAGCAGAGTGACGCAAACAGCTTACTGATGAGTCAGAAAGTTTTATTTACAGTAATCTAATGCATACATACATTCCTGTAAATAGCACACCAGTTCCAGGTGAATTTCCCTCCATTCCAAGTCAGTTCAGCAACAATTTAAATTGTGTGAAATAAAGTAAGTCCATACTTTCAAGATGCCAAGAGGCAATCATTGCTCTGAGCTTTTCCTGGACTCATCATTAATTGTGAACAAAAGGGCTGTAAACAAAAATGTCAAACCATGGCTGGGAAAGAACAAAATACACTCCTGGCACTCTCACTTACCTTGGGCGCCTTCAATGCCTTATATTGTCATAGATACTAGAAACAACCTGCAGATGTATAATATATTACCCCTCTATTTGGAACAGAAATTAGGTCGTGCATAAAAAGTGCCTTTTAGGCTAAATAGCCTTGGAATAAGACTATTAGAAACATATAACTTCACAATTCCCCACAGTTATTCTCTCAATTTCCATCCTTCCTTAGAGACTAATGGAAGTATTTTTTTCTTGGGAGACACTCTTCCCTGTCTAGCCCTTCATCTTCATCTTTGATCTTGGCCAGCCTCAAGCACTAGACACTGGAAGAGGGCTGGCACAGAGCTATTAGGCCAGTTTGCTCAGGCTGGCAAAATCTCCATCTCTAGAGCTATTTCCACCCTCTTTTATGCTGTTCTGAGCAGCATGAACTAACAGATTTAGAAGGAAATGCAAGGTACCACGTTAAACTACCATCTTTTATCATGCCATATCGCAGTTCTAATTTAAAAGCCTGATTCATAGGCTTTGTGTTTTCCTGGCAAATGGAGTATCAGCCTAAAAAGACAAGTGCAACTTATTTTCTTTACACAAGAGAGGAAGGATAATAGGCCAGGAAACAATAATGTATATCTTTGCTCTGTTAGACGTCTACTGGGATCTTGACCAAGGCACCTCAAATACCTCTACACCGTGCAAGGCAGCGTGGCTGACAGTAAATAAAGCTCATATTAGTCTTCTCTGTCTTTGTTCCCCCTGCAGCATAGCACAGAGAGGACACAGTAGCTTGATGATAATCTCAACAAAGTATTAAGTCAGATGTGGTTCAGTTCTGCTACACCACTGAGGCTGCTTTGATGCTGAGCTAGTCTGATACCAAGAACCTGACGTTCTTGGTATGCAGCAGTGTCTATAGCAGCACCAGTCAGGTACTATATTTGAGCTGGGAGCTGGTAACTAGAAAATAATACCTAATGCTGCCCCCCAAAAAAATTATCTGCATTTTGAAGAATTAAAAATCTGGCCCTTGCTGTCTCAGTGATGAATCTAGAAAATAGAGATCAGCTATGTTCCCCTTTGCAGAAAAGTTCCGAGGACTCATCCCAAAGGTGTTCAGGCACTGTGATAACATAAATTCCTGGCATCATCCACCTGTTACACTGACAGGCATTGCACTGACATGATTTTCAGCAGGATTGTTTTCTGTGCTGCATTGCCCTTTTTTGACGTCAATGTCCTGCTGTATCTGAGGCCTTCTCACAAGTTGTGTTTATTTTAGGATGTGAAGAACTATGTTTAGACTAGGGACAAGCATTACCTGAAGGAAATGTGTAGGGTTTGATGGTACAGTGATAAATAAAAGTAGACTGAGGAAGTGGTAGATGACAGAGAGGGCAGGTCAGTAACAGAAAACTATCCCAACTTCTTTGTACACTGGGCACAAATGAAAAACAGCCATATCACTGCAACCAAGTACACGGTGATACATCTAGGGACAAGGAATGTCAACCTTGGTCATAAGCGGAGATCATAGTTAGGAAATTGCAACTGGACTGTAATTGCTACAGTGAATCATCAGCTATCGCTGTAATTCAGGAACAGAAAGGAAGAGAAATGTTTTTTAATCAACACTTTTTACAGTTTAAGTGATACCACATTGAAAGGACCTGTTTTCACTGTAATAATCTGGACTCCCCTCAGGCAACCTGATCCAACACTGATAAGACTCACGCAGTTCATGGTGTCCAGGCTTGGTTGAGAACTCAATCACAAAAAGATCCTTCCCTTCAAAGCTGCGACCTATGCTGTAAGTTGTTGCAATATGGGAGCACTTAGAAGCAGTCTTCTTCAACGTGCTCACCATTTGGGAATATGAATGGTGTTTGAACTGAATAAAAGTTGCTGGCAAGTCTGAAGGCAAATCTTCCTCAATTTCTACTTCTCCTGCAAAGAAAAATTGTAACACAGTGTTTAAAACTATGGTGCTCAGAGGATTGTATGAATGTCTGTACTTTTCTGCAAAATATCATTTTAAGTAGTGGAATTATAGAAAAGACAGCACAATCAAACCCTTAAATCTACGTAGTACCTCCTACACTGTTTATTGTGGCATATTTTGTTTGCAAAATCATACTAATGCATATATACACTGGCAAATACTTTATGCGACCTCCAGTTATAATTTGGCCTTTGTCATGCTTAGCACATTTTAGTCACAAAACGTACAGATTTTTTTAATCTGGTAGATCAAATTCGTGTTTTATGAGATTCATCTGTCTTCAGCTATCTGGATCTTCTTCATCCAAACAAAAATCTGTGACAATCATTAATTAGATTATTTTAATGAGCTGTTAAGCCTGTCAAGTAGTCATGAATTTATGAGTGCATTAAAGTTTCAGTTTTTCAATTAAATATTTCAAATATACAGACAGCTGTCACACAGGGCAGGGCTTATCTATGCACATTGGCAGTCCAGACATCTAGCTATGAGCTGCCTGTCTTGCTGCTCTTTGTATATGATGGAAAGAAACAGATGTTTCTTGAGCAGAGTTTAAGTGTTCAAAGTAGATGGAGCAAAATGAATCACATCTTGCAGGTGTCTATGAAGGCTACAAGCTGAGACGACAAGCAGAGAGGTTTTGTACCATAGACACGTCAAGCTGAGTAAGATGAGACCCTTCCCACCTAGACACCTAAGATGTGTCAGCAAAGCTTCCTTCCTTACCTCGCAGCTTTGCCAGAGGGTCAAAACATCCCTCTTCTTCCCCAGCGAAAAAGCGGTCGCAGTCTAAGAAGTAGGGCCAAGCCATGTCTATTGCATCAAAGGCAGGGAGGCAATTTTTTTTCAGGTTTTCACAGACATGCCTGCAAGGCTTTATAGCTTTGTCCTTTTCGCACTGCGGGGCCAGCACCGAGCAGCCCAGGAGCCTCAGGTCCGGATTGCATTCTCCCTGGAGCAAGTTGTGCAGCACGCTGATGAGGATGTACTCGGAGCTGTACTCAATCACTTCTCGAGACTTCTGATCCAGAAAATTAGGATACATCGTTTGAGTATAGGCAACATCAGTACAAGAACTTAAGGTAATGTCCACGCATTTTGCTATGAAAAGGAGATGAACATGTGAAAAATAACTTGCTTCACTGACACCCTGAATAGTTCAAAGGCAACACAAGAAATAACACATTCAATGAACTTATTTATTTTGTTCATTGGAGGCAGTTTGCAGTACTGTCAAATGAAACTGATGTCTAAAACCACTTATAGAAAGTTGATGGAAAGTATGCTCAGACCAGAGATTGATTGTGAACAGTTTGATGCAAATAAATGTCATCAGAGTTCAAATGGTATCTAACAATTTGACAGGGCAAGAGGGGCTATCTGACTGACAAGCACCGTTCCTAAAATAAGATTTATTTTGTTAATTCAATGCCTCAAGAGCAATGAAAAGAAAAATCCCTGGCCAGAAAACACTGGAGTTCCAGGGCCACATGGGAGTTCATTTAACAAATAGTTTGGAAAACACCAAAATTAATAAAGCCTGGTTTCTAAAGGAAAGGCTGTCTCATACTCGATTAAATCTTCACAGAATCACAGAATGTTAGAGATTGGAAAGGACCTCAAAAGATCATCTAGTCCAATCCCCCTGCCGGAGCAGGAACACCTAAATCAGATCACACAGGAATGCATCCAGGCGGGCTTTGAATGTCTCCAGAGAAGGAGACTCTTATCTGATTTCAATTAAGAATACAGTTTGAGATTATTACAAACAAGAGAATCCATAAGAGAGAAAAATCCCCTCTTGAGGTGTGAATATGCTGGCGTCTAACATGGGAAAAACTCAGATTTCTGAATAAAGTGTATTTATGATATCATTATCTCCCCTGTCCTTGCCTTTTAGTGTGGATTCACTGAGGAGGTGTGAGATCATATGGATTTTTTTCTTTAGTGGGGAAGGTATCAGTCAGATACCTCTCTTCTTTTCTTGACCCCACCAAATTTTTAAGACTTTAATATCTCTGAAACTGCAGCCCCTCTGTGAAGTTTGACTGAAATTGCCCAACGACACCAAAAGTTATTCTGGGGCTTGACTCACAGGCAAGGAAGCCCATAAATATGCTAACACCTATATTCTCATAAACTTGACACATTTTAAGAAATCAGGTTAAGACATCTTAGGAAGGATAAATGTTGGTAATACCTTAAACCCACTCACAGGTGAAAAGGGAGCAATAGAGAGATATCTCTTCATAAAATTACTGGCTATTACAGTAATGGGCCTATGTTTGAGCCTCCTTCTCTTGTCAATGTGTCTGGCTGGTAACAAATAGAAGTCACAGGAGCAAAATCCTACCTTGTGAGAAAGAGAACATCTCTCTAGGAACAAGACCTACTATAACACCAACATTAGAAAACTTGTCAGGAAATAATGAATAAATACTTAAGGTTTTGAGATTCTCCAAGGACAGTGAGGAAAGTCACATCATACCTTTCTGTACAGTTTGGCATTGACCTGCAAATAAAGAGGAAAAAAAAAAAAAGCATTATGGAGCAGGTATCTGTGGGACCTCCATGTTCAGAATTGTCCAACCTGGTAGCCCCACAGAGGCTGCTGCAGTTCTATGTCCTGAGGCCCTGTCATACCAGGGACAAGCACATATTCCTAACAAGCACACATTACATATATACACAAAGAGAAAACACAGTACAGGCAAACACAACCAGCACCTAAAGCATCATCCCATTCCCCTTTCTGACTAATCAGCATGAAAGACTTTTGATGGCAAAGAAGTACAGGTGGATCCCTCCAGTAGCTCAGCTTAGACAAACTGGAACACCAGTAGCTGGCCCCCAGATCTTCCAGTTGCCTCCCATGATAACACATATGCTGGTCTCTCTGGTAGCTGGCCCACACCTAGGATCTCACTGGTAGCCAAGCCCCAGACAGCGTGGTCTTCCCAATAGCTCGCTTGGACCTCCTGATTCCTCCAGTAGCCAACTCTGGGACCCTCCAGTCTCTTCAATATCCACTCCAGGGTCACAGCTGCTCACATACCCAGCTCCCAAAACTTTTGTCCTGTCCACTGCTGGTCCAGCTTGGTGTTAGCTAGCAATTGTACACACTGACATACACACACAAGGCATGTGCACTCTGGTCCCTCCAGCTGCTGCACCCCAGGCACAGAAGCCCCTCAGACCCATGGTGTCACATCAGTTGCTGGCACCTGGTAGCCCCATAACCCTCACCCACACACAAAAGAAGAGAGATCCTCATCCAGGCAAAGAATTTAACAAGAAGACAGGACAGACTGCAGGGATTGGCTGCAGGGCACGGCCAGGCAAGCACACTGAGCAGTCAGTCTCTGACCCACTTTAGAAAGGGAAGACTTGACAATATATCTGAAGTGTGGTCATGTAAGAAATCAGGTCTCTGATTGAAAAAGAAGTTGAGCTGCCCAGCCCTGACAACTTAACAATATTTCTAGGCATGATTAAAAACTGTAAGTTAGGTGCCTAGGAAATTTCACTAATGAAAATGTAGCTCCTTAGTAATCTGATTTAGTCTAAAAGTCCATGTGAGTCCTTCTGTACATACCAAGATGCCTTATGGATATTCCCCTAACGAATCTATTGGTCCCACATAATGCTGTGCATAACTTTCTTGTAAAGCAATTGAGCCTTTCATGGATACGAGGGGGTGTATTTCTTCCCCATCCTACTTCATCCTATCTCTAGCTACTGCATTTTATAATCCTTTTAATAACATCTTAAAGCTAATTATTTCCCTCCCCAACTACTCTCACAGGAAAGCTTTTCCAAAAGCTCTCTCCTCTAATGGCTAGAAATTGCCTTTTAATTTCCTGCCTAAAAGTATTTGTGGCCAGTTTAGATCCATGTGTTGTTGTGCCAGCATTGTCCTTTAGCTTAAATAGCTCTCTGTGCTCCCTGCCTTCATCGTGTGTTTGCACAGAGCAATCAGATTCCCTTAGCTTTCTATTTACTAGGGCAAATAGATGAAGCTCTCCTGATTTTGAAGGAATAAGGTTTAATGACCCAGGAGAGGCCTCTTTTGCTCCTGTAGCCAGTGATTCTATACTGCCCTTCTCCATACTGGCAACTAAAGAAAAATACTGCTGCCAAGGTATTGGAGCTGTTTTCACTGGTGCCTTATAGGAACTAAGCCACTATGTGCAAGCTTTTTAAACATCAACAGGTCTGTTTTCCTTGTAATATATTTGGGATCTATCTATGTTGCTATTTCTTCTAACTGTCACTGGCAGGGACAGGCATCTAGCTTCTTGCTCAGTGAATTGAACATTTGTCCTCGTAAGACCAAATTCATTATGTTTACTTTTTTTCCTACTAAGGAAAGTTTAAACTTCTACTCTCGGCATATTTGTTTAAATGTAATCATCTGCAGATGTGTTGCCAATGAGCCGATCATTCCCTAGCCAAAATAAAATCATTATAATGAGAACAAAATTAACCCTGGAATTTTATCGTGGAAGGAGACATTTCATTGGAAATTAGTCTGGTTCTGTATTATGAATTGTCATTGAGCCACATTACCTCATAAAATAATTGAAGGAACAGAACTAGCAGAAACAGCCCATCTCGAACACCAGCAAGTTCTGGTAAGCAGCAAGCTGGAAAAAATTATATCCATACAAACTCCCTTCCTGGCTTGGTACATTATGCTAATAACAATAAACAATACCTGGTTCATCAACAGTGCCTTCCGCTATAGGATTTCCCTTAGTTAGGCATAATTCCCTCAGTACATTAGCTATTAAGGTCAAGACACTTCCAAAAAAGCTTCATCTCAGCCAGATCCTGCGTGTAGTTTTACATCTGGGGATAATCAAGGAATAGCACCTGGCACAATGCTAGCTAAGAAAGAGGTAGGAGGGATCTCTTGTTAGTAAGAGTTTCAGTAATTAATCCTCCTGATAAAATCGGATGTCACTACCTCCCTGAATCTGGATAGTCTTATACCCCAACACCATCACACTCACAACAACTTGTGAGGCCTCGGGCACAAGTCTGGAGCCAGCCACATGTTCCATACAGAGGGGAAAACTTGGTGTGGACAGGACTGGCTTGAGTTCAGACACATCCCAATGAGCAGAGGACACCATCTCTCATTGTTAGCAGGGTCGTTAGCAATGAATCCCCTTCATTACCTTGAAGGGTGGATAAGATATATCTGACACTTTTTTTTTCCTCAGAAAATGACAGTATTGTAGCTATTATTTTAGACTAGAGGGCCACGTATGCTGAATGCAGTTCTTTCTGGCTTTGTTTGGGGAGTACGAATGTTCTTGCTACAACTGCTGACATCTTCTCAAAGGTAAGAGGCATTTTCCCCCTGCTGGCTCCGTGACCAAGCTACCAATGACTTTTTTGTTTGTCTCTCTGACACGCACTGACCAAGTAGCAAAGCTGAGGCACACACAACCTCCCAGACCGCTATGACTGGGCAGGAGTGCTATAGCCATCAGCCAGTTTGATACGTGGCACAAACATATTCTTAGTGGTGCCTCGGTATTCTGCTTATTCAGCTGGAGCAAAAAAGGTATTCTAGCAACACGCTGGAACAAGCAGAGGAAACCAAAGGGAAAGTGCAGCAGGCGGGGCCTGGGCATGGTGCTGCTGCTTCCTCCGAGCAGTGGCAGCCTTGCTGCGTTTAGCAGATGCCTCTTCCTGCCCAGCTGGCCAGAAGGAGAGTTGTTGGGAAGCAACGGATAGCTGATGGAAGAGACATGTGACATCGCACTAAGTCACATGCCGTAGCTGGGTTCACAAGAGGACTGGATAATTTTGTGAGCAGATGTTAGCACAGGAGAGGTAAAGACAGCTCTGGTTTCAGACAGCCTGCTACCTGGCTTCTACACTTTGTTATTTTTACCATACTTGTAGGGAGAGGCAATCTACTAAGCAACATGGCTGTTACTCACTGACAAAGATGCTGACTGAAGGGGATGGATTTATTTTTCAGACGAGGAACCCAAATCCATATAGACCTTTCCCACGGCAACTGAAGTTGTTCATCTCAGTATGTGGTAAGCAGGGGTGATTCTCCAACACAGGATAAAGCTTTTCCACTACTTTTGTCCCAGGATGTCCCTCACAAACTCAGTGCTCACTCGCTGACTAGCAGCAAAACTGACTCCTTCCTCCTGGGTCTGAAACCTAAGCCTCACATTTTTGCAGCACACCATGCTGTCTTCTCCCTGTCCCTCTCTGCCGGACACATCTGTGCAGCTTCTTTCGCCAGCTCTGCCCAAATTGTAGCACCTCTCCCCGCCACAGTCCCCTGCAAGCTGCCACATGATCCCTGCACCAGCCACAGCTCTGTCCTCTAAACACCCAGGAGTGAAGCAGCTTGAGCTTTCAGGTTATGAGGAGTTAACATACATAAAAGCGAGAGAGGAAAGGTCTCGTTTATACCAAACCTTGCTTTATAGCACATGTGTATATGTGCTGATGTGGTGTTTGGATTTTTCCTGTTTCCTAATGCCAATGCTTGCATATGTTTTGGAGGGTGTGGCTCTATGAGGGCCAAAGATAATTCTCCAGTGTGTGTACTTATTGTGAATGCACGTAACTGGGCCAGAGCCTGCCTGCCGGGACAGCAGGCGGTGGGAAACCCTCTGAGGTCGGCTCCTGAGCTGAGCTTCACACACTGCTCCTGGGTCCCTGCACACAGAAATGACCAGCAACTCTGCGTCCCCACTCGCTACAGCTCGTTTTGTTGAAGTTACAGCACTGCCAGAGTCACTCCCTTTCTCTTTTTGATAAGAATAATGACAGGCAATGATAATACAGAGTTTCTCAGGTCTCCAGATTAACTTGGCAGGCTTCAGTTGCTGCTGCTTCTGTGCTTGAAAGAGCCTAAACCTCTCCCGTTTTTTGAGCAGAGGCTTCCCTGGGCTCAGAGGAAGACAGTGCCGCCTCCTCTTACAGTCCCATCCGTGGACAGGTTGGTAGAGAAAGACCTTTTTTCTTCCTGACCCTGAACAGCCTTTTTAATTTTTAATGTTTATTTTTGTGCTCCAGCTATTCCACCAGAGCTACAAAAGTCCTTTCAGTGGCACAGCTTCTATTTAAGATTATGGGTAAAATAACTTATTGAAGAGGCGAAAAGCCATTTCAGGCTTTCTGCGCCCTCTCTACAATATACGCTTCTGGTTTTAATTTACAAAGGCAAGCTTGAAAATCTACAATGCAGCACATACATATTTTACTGCCAAGCTTACATTTTTTCCCCTTGATGATTCAGCACTGAAAGAAGCAAGCTGCTGTGATTAACCCTAACCCGGACAATACAGCTCAACAGCTACTTCCAGTGCCATGGCTTGGCCAGTTGCCTTTTCGAGAGCAAAGCCAACAGGAGACTTATGCACTTGAGAATATGGAATAAGCCCAAGGGCCAGTCTTAAATGCAAAACATCTAAATTATGCAGTGAGGCTTACACAACTGCATTGTTAAGACTGACAGATTGAACAAGATTAGATAATTTACCTTGTATAGACCAGCACACCCCATACCAGCATTCTGGGTTTCTTACAATACTGTTTTAAACTGGAAGACATATGAGTTCATTTTAGTGTTTATAATCAAAACCCCTGCTTTTCCAAACAAACTATTTCAGATTCTGGTCACAACTGGTATTACTCTCCTTGCATTTCTATATGGTTCACCAAGTCAGTCTTTGCAATGGCAATCTGCCTTGTAACACTAAAGAGACAAAACATAGTATTAGTGGTAATATTTAAACACCCCTGGGCTGTACCATTTTGCAAAACATTGCAACAGCACCTGCAAATGGCAAAGCACACTGTGCCTCTGGAGCCAGCTCCCAGCTACAGCACAATAAGAGCAGGTCAAGATCCATAGCAGAATTCTGCAATGATCAGAATTACTAGGAGGGTGCAAGAGGAGTGGAAAAGTAAGGGGACTAGAGACAGAGGAATGAGGCAGTTGAGTAGCTTGGCTAGGGAGAAAATGGTCGAGCAGAAAGCCCAGGAGAGAAGGCAGCTACATAGCTAAGGTATACTGGGAAGAACGACTGTCATCATCTACCTGGGCTTGTGCAAAGCATTTGGCACTGTCCCATATGATGCCCTTGCCTCTAAATTGGAGAGACATGGATTTGATGGATGGGCCACTCGGTGGATAAGGAACTGGCTGGATGGTTGCATTCAGAGAGTTGTGGCTCAGTGTCCAAGTGGAGACCAGTGACAAGTGGTGTTACACAGGGGTCAGTATTGGGACCAGTGTTTAACATCTTTGTTGGCCACATGGACAGCGGGATCGAGTGCACCCTCAGCAAGTTTGCTGATGACACCAAGCTGTGTGGTGTGGTGGACACGCTGGAGGAAAGGGATGCCATCTAGAGGGACCTTGACAGGCTGGAGAGGTGGGCCCATGCAAACCTCGTGAAGTTCGACAAGGCCAAGTGCAAGGTCCTGCACATGGGTAGGGCAATCCCAAGCACAAATACAGGCTGGACATGGAATAGATTGAGAGCAGCCCTGAGGAGAACAGGAAGAAGCAAGCCAGTATTGGTTATTAATCATCCTTCTTCCTAACCCAGCTGCTGCCTGGCATTCAGATAAACACCCATTTTTATTGAACTACTGAAGCTGTTCCCACAGCAATGACACTACAGTCATCTCTTCCAGGACTGTTTCTCTCACAGGAATGGTCTGGGGCCTACAAGAAGCTGCTGAAGCTTTCTGATGAGTGATGGGAGTTCATGCAACCTGCCAACCACAGGTCAAAATCTGTGCAGATGGACACCGAGACCGGCCACTCAGCCACAGCTCAAAGCCAGCCTCAGTGGTGGCCAGTAGTTGTTCCTTGTTTCTAATTGTCCAGAGGCAACTCAAGCAGGGCTGCAGTTATAGCAGCCTGAAAGGGCTGAGGGAGGTTATTGCTGTCTGTCTGTCTGTCTTTCTGTCTCCACTACCTGTCTCGGTGCCTCTAGTGACAGCATCCCTGGTGCCCCAGTTGTGCCTCTGCTCCAGGGAGTCCTCTCAGACGAAAATCCTGAACAGAAGCATAATCCCAAACAAAAAAACTCTAAGTGCCCTTTTTCAGCCTCATCTGAGATGTTGTGAGGGGAAAAAATACCAGTTAGGAAAACAAAACACAAAGAAACAACGACAACAGCAAAATGTCCCAGGCGTTGACAAATTGGCTGAAGACTTGCTGGGCTGCATATGTGGCTGGGCTGCTGCTGAACATGCATTGACTGTGCATCAAGATGATCTGGAGACATAGAGACCATCTCCCAGTGTCTGGCCAACAAAAGAAGGAGAAATCAGCTCAGATCTGGGAAATGCAGGCATTGAAACAACAGATGGGGTGAGAAGGTGGAGTAGGTCAGGAAATCTCTACAGCTATAATCTAAAGGATCCAATTTTAGTCAGGGTGATTGGAGAAGGATGAAACCACTTGTTAGGCTGGTAATCTGGAGCTGTGATGCATCCATAGCTTTACTTCGTGACCATATACTCTCTATAGCTCAGTTCCCACTGTCTAGGGACACAGTACTCTCTAAGTGCCTTGGCCAACAGCTTACCATAGACAGAAGCCTTTGAGTCAGTTCAGCTCTGTTTCCACCCTCTTTATGCAGCCCCTTATCATACCTTTGTCTTTTCATCAGTTATAGGTGTATGAGAACTATTGTTAATTAACATCACAGTTCAGCTCTGTTTCCACCCTCTTTATGCAGCCCCTTATCATACCTGTCTTTTCATTAGTTATAGGTGTATGAGAACTATTGTTAATTAACATCACATCTAGTACTTCTGTAGGTAATTGAGTTTTAGCCAAATGCGGTATTTTTAAGTTACAAAAGATTGACAGTTAATTTAACATCCTTGACTAAAAATCTTAATAACACTGGAATTTTAAATCTGTTTCTTAATCTCATATTGTCTGCTAGATAGCGCTGTCCTGTTATAACCCTGTAAAACTGAAATAGTGCCAATTAAACCAGTGGAGTTACAATAGGATAAACAAAGGGATTGAAATTTCTGATTTATTTCTGCAATGGGCAGAGCAACCCTAAGTCCTTAAACTCCATTGACCTGTGACAGCTGCATTGAACTGGGAGGGTGACTCTGTCCAAACAAGATTCAGCAGAGATGAAAGCCCTGGGTCATAAAAGTCCTGGGTCATGAAAGACCACCAGCCTCAAATACCATGTTCACAACAAGATAGGTGACTTCTGCACGGTACCTCCATGCTCAGCTCCCCATCAGACAATGGCACCTGTGACATCTATCCAACATTTGGTCTGGGCTTGAGGAGAGGATGGCTCTCATGTGGCCTGGGCAGCCCAAAGGGGAGAACAGTAGCTATCAGCCAGCCAACACCCCCAAACAGCCACTAACTGACTCTGTAAAGGGAAAAGCGATCTCTGGAATTGTTAAAGTGATGAAACGTTAGTGTTACTACGTCTTGCTAAAAGCCTAGCTGTGCCTTAGGGCAATGGTTTTTTTGTTCAAGTTTTGACTTCTGTATATTTACACACCTACACTTTAAAAATGTTTGAACAAGTAAGTATTCTGAAGAAAATTTTGCCTTCAGATTAAAGTAATGCATAAACCATTTCATCAGTAAAAAGGATATACCCATTTACTATCTTTTCAATATTAACTTACTTTCCCCACATAAGTGGTTGTTTCTGATCCCATTTCCCATGTTAAATGTAGCTGAAAATCAGTGTTGCTGAAATAATAATTCTGTAGAAACACTAGAACCAGCGGTAGGAATCCAGAGCAGTTCACATGACTTGGTGATGAAAACTGGGTTACGAGAGCTGGAATTTCTCATCTTGTGAGTGTGCATGATGTAGACGCTAGTTCTGCATTTTTTTGTTTTGACAAGACTTGGACACATCTATCTCGTGTGCAGCAGGCGAGATTCCTACATCTTGGGCTTTCCCACACGTGGCAGCACAGTGCTGTGGTCATGCTTGCTGTCTGTGTCTGCCTGTGCCAGCCACAGCAGGACAAGGGACCCAGCTGGCACCACTGCCCCTGGGGCAGAGGAGCAGACCCCAGCCCACTGCCGGATCGCCCAGTGCAGCCACACGCATGGGAGCAGCAGCATCTGGAGAGGCTCTGCCTCTATGTGTGCACAGACATGGGTTTCACCAGGAAACAAGCATCAGAAACATACACAGCAAGTGAACTAATGGTCCCATGAAGCTGGGGCCAGCACAAAGCTCACAGAAGGCAATGACTCTTCATTTTGTCATTTACCAACACTTGAATACATCCAAGTATTAGCAATACTTGGATAATTTGCCCATGCTATGGAGATGGGAATGTCAGAGGAGAAGGAAAAGGTAGAGTACCTATATGTGAAGCCAGTTTTTCATTCAGTCTAACTTTCCAGAAGAAAATCAACTTTACTCGATGCCATGGCTTAGAGAAGAGCCAGTGCTACAAAAGCTGTAGGATTTTCCCACCCCAGCTCTCTTCCTTATTCCTCCCTGCTCCCTCCCATCTCCAGGGGTTAAACTCCAAGACCCTTGGGATGGGGAAATCTCTGGCCCAGGAGCAAAGGAAGCCGGGATGATGGGAAATGCCAAGGTGGGTGGGAGAAGACCCACAGGTGACAACCCTGCAAGCCAGGACAGCCCTGGAGCAGCTCTCCAGCTGCGCTCTCACCTCCGCAGCTTCAGATCAAACAGCTCCGGTCCTCAGAAGTGACATCTGACCGGCTGTGCCCTGTCCCCGAAATACCTTACAAATGCTCGGGCAGGGAGCAGGGGGAGCAAGAGGTTCCTGCATCTCTTTTGCCTCTAAACCCAGT
>NW_010097904.1:720-1010 GCF_000699245.1 Pterocles gutturalis | reverse complement strand
CCCACCGCGATCTGGCACCACCCATGGGTGACAGACACCCATCCCGGGGGGGTCAGACGTGGCCGACCCCTGCTCGGTGCTGGGAGGGCCCAGGGGGGTCAGCAAGGCAACGCTGCTCCGGAGAGGAGGGGAAGGGGCCGGGCATCTCCTTCCTCCTGCACCACCCCCACCTGGGGGTGTTGGACCCCCCGGTGTCACTGCGGTGGGACAAACTCTTGCAGATCTCCGGGTGGGAGTGAGCCTGAACCCCAAATTTTACCTCACTGGGAAGAAGGGCAACACGCTCCAAG
>NW_010097904.1:0-701 GCF_000699245.1 Pterocles gutturalis | reverse complement strand
GAGCCCAGGCTCAGCCAGTGTCCCATCACAGGGCTGAGGTCTTCTATCAGAAAAAATGTTGAGAAAAGGCACCACTTGCTGGAAAAGTCACCCCACTAAACCAGCAGCCAAGATTGTTACCAGCTTCTCGCCAATATTAATTTCCCCTCCCTCCCTCCAGCTCTCACAGTAAATACATAATCCAAGAAGCCGGGATGGGGAGGACAAAGAACGGGGGCAGGTCCTACCCTGACGACTCCCCGTTCCTCTTCTCCTTCAGAGCAAGGACACCGAACGCTCAGCGCTGCGTCAGGACCGACCGCGATGCGGCCGGACGGGAATCCCTCGAGGAGCCGTGGCCAAGGCAGTCCAGCCCCATGACACTCGTGTCCTGCCTGGAGCCACCGGCACCTCGCTGCTGCCCAGGGACCTGGGGGAGGTCACGCGTGGGCACCAAGCTGCAGCCCCCGGGAGTAGAGCAGCTGGGTCGTGCAGAGATTCAGTGTGGTGAGCACCGGGCGTTGGGAAGGGGGTTTGGCCCCTGTGCAGCTGCTTCGCAGGATTCCAAGGCCAGGGCTTGACAGAGCTGCGAGGGGATGGGCAGGACCAGCGCTGGCTCAGGGCAGGGGTGCGAGCAAGGGGTCCCCCCCGCTGCTTTCATTGTCCCTGGCTGAACTGACCCCGGGCGATGCTGGGGTCACTGAACTGCTTCATCCCCAGAG
>NW_010097903.1:0-477 GCF_000699245.1 Pterocles gutturalis | reverse complement strand
GTCTCCACCCATCTTGGGTGACCCAGAGAGTTTGTGTAAATGCAGACTCTCTCCTTCTATTGAAGTGAAATAAATGAACCTGCAGAACTTGTCTGTCTGGGCTCCATCCTCAGCATCACAGGAACGAATGAGAAGTGAGAACACCTTTGTGTCTGCCCCAGCCTTGGGAAGGCTGCTCTGTGCTTGGAGCAGTCAGAGCTCTCGAGGACTGCTGGGGCCAGGGCTTTTGTGCTGGGCTGGGGAGAGGGGAAGGCACGGAGGGGCTGCAGCCCTCTTGGGAGGAGAGGAGGGGACAGACACAAGGTGCCTCCTGTTCCATTCGTCGTGCATGTACACCCATCTCTGGGGCTGAGTCCCCTCTGTCCCCAGCAGCTGCTGTGCCCTTCAGAGGGGCTGAGGCTGTCCTGCGACTGCCCAGAGCATCCCGCAGTGGGCACTGCTGTGGGGTCAGCCCAGACTTGGCTGTGCTGGGGAGAG
>NW_010097902.1:0-42827 GCF_000699245.1 Pterocles gutturalis | reverse complement strand
TGTGATTCTGTGATTCTGTGATAACTGAGAAGGAGGACCTCACTGTAATCAGCTTTATTTGTCTTCTGGTGAAGTACCTCAGAAAAAAAGAGTTCAGAAACTAGTTATCTGCAAGATTTTGTATGTTCCATCTGTGTAATATTTGGATTCTAAACAGTGGAATATAGTTCAGTGTACCTTTTGTTGCCAAGTAGTTCCCAAGTAAACATCAATGTGCACTGTGGTGACTACAGAGATGCGCTAGTTTTAATTTGCTGTTAACAAATATACTCCAAATCCCCAAGGAGCAATGGTAATTCCATACTCAGGCTTACACAACTTAATTACACTAAATTATACCCTGTAGTGGGTCAGAAAATGGTAAGGGCAAAGTAGTATTGTTGACTGTCAGCACACCAAAAACGTTCACATGTAGGCTAGAAAGATGCCCAGGAGAGTCATCTAGCAGAACGATCCTGGATGAGTTTCTTTTTCTAAAAAAACCCTAAGAGATTAAAAAAAGGTTCTGTTGCCTTTAACATATAATGTATTTAAAATGCAAGAGGGTAACAGCAAAATTTAGTGTCATGAATGATCTTGTGGGATGGAGAATACCTTCTTGGACATTACGATTCATAGTAAAGTTAGAAATGTGTCCCTGTGAAAGTTGATTTTGATGCCATTTTGCAATCTTGTAAATTTCTCTCGAGGAAAGACAGGTTTATGGTCACACATCTCCAAGGCATGCCTCTTGCCCACTTTATGTACATTTGTTGGCTGTTAACCTACAATGTCTTGCCATCTCTCCTGTCATTCCCAAATCTGGGTTCTGCAGATTTTGGGGTTCCATGTAAGTACAAGGAAGGATTTAGGCAAATCCTTAATAAATACCGTAACAGTGAGCTAGATACTATAGCAATTGACTGGGCAAACACAAAAATTTCTTCACTATTTTTCCATGCTTAAAGGTCTATGAAGTTGAGCTAATTAGTACCAATCATAATGAATTTGCATCTACTCTGTGTAGACTGTCATCCAAGGGCCAACATTAAAATGCTTTTGGATGTGAAGCGTCTTACCTAAAATCTGAAATAAGTGGCTCCATTTCAGTTGTGATTACAATACCTCTTTTTTGACCCTAGGAAAAGTTGGGATAGTCCTAGATGGTAGATCTTCTTCCTGCAAGACTGAGAAATAGAATAGTTCTGTAATGAATGTAATAATGCTCTGTACCTCATACCCAGATGGTTCACTGACCAGCAAGTAGGGGCTAGAGTCCAGCACCTATCCAGTAACTAGCGTACTAAACTGCGGTCTGACCGTCTGGATAGCATCACTTGCTATTCTGTAGATTTCCTGTAGTGTCTAGGACAAGTTCCTTAATTAACTGATATTCTATTTTACATTTATAAAGTGATGACAGTAGTTGTAATGGTATTGGGAAATAAATGCATTACAGATTTTGTACATCTCAGCTACTATGGTAATAGAAGCAATACAATTTCCATAGAGAATCGATTTTTGCTTTGTTTTGCAATGTGATTTATGACAAATCCATGACTGAACCAGATCTTTAGAAATATCTTTGAAGCATATTGTACCATTTTTTTCTGCCAGCTCTTGTGAAACTCCTGGGTTAGTTACCTTCTGCCTGTATTGCAGCTAATGGAGAGTTTACTCTCTTAGATGCATCTTCACTGACAAGAAAGCTTCCAGTCTTGAGTTTCCTGGCAGCAGACTGCTGATTTCAGAAACGATATATTTCTATTGGTGGAAGAGATGCTCCTCTAATTGCCTTTTTTGGTGATGTCAATATATATATTACCTGTCGCTGTGAAATTGCTCAGCAACTTTTAGTACTACATATCCTGTGAGATGTCACTTTCATTTCATGCTACACAGCTTTTCTTTCTTCCTTTAACTCTGTACGATAGCTTAGTTCCCTGTTCGCCTCTATGTGCTGAGGTTGTGTGATCAGAACAACAGTAGATGCAATCAAACTCACAATTAGACTGTGATTCATATTATGTAAAAGATTCATCATGGCAATTGATGTGAAATGACATGCGGTCTCTAGGCAGTGATTGCACAAGGCTTTAATCTCTCCGCACACTGAACCCTGTACCTACAGTGGTTCAGCAAAGCTTAGTTGTAATCATTTTTGAACTAATGCCTTTCCATGATTTCATTATGAAAAGTATAACAATGAGGCCTTTTTCTGCTACTTCTTTTTAAATGCCAGGTTGTGCTGATTACACAGTTAGCATCCTGCATGTAGTTGACCTTTTGGGGAGAAATGCTATGAAACTAGTTTTTTTACCATTCAGGGGTTAGGTGTCTTACTGAAGATGACATTTTTTAATTCTTTATCTCCTTCTTGGCCCACTGGGCCAATCACTTGTAAACTTTTCAAAGACAAGTACACATGGGTTTCTTTTAGGAGCTCAATCCAAAAAGCAGGCATTTTTGTAATTTCTAAGATGAACAAGCATCTTGGATGAGATGGCTCTTCTAAACATCGATTTTCAGGAAAAGTGACTCCTAACCATAGCCTACATCTTCATGTAATTTATTATAGATTGAAAATTAGATGCTTTATATGGACATCTCTGGAAGACTGCAAGTATCACTCCAGGTCTCGGACCCGAGCAGTGAGTGACCTGTGTATGTGTGTGTATCAAGAGCAAGATGTGGAGGAAAGCATAACTCCACATAATGGTTACTGATTAGAAACAGTGCAGTGACTGGATGGGTGGGAGTTTTCCAGCCTTGAATTCTAAGTAGAAGGGGATTTGTCTTTAATGCCTGTGAATGAGAAGGAATACATAGATGCTAATGTGCATGACTAAACTCTCTTTCAAAGAACTGAGTATGACTGAGTGGCACTCATTTTTTTAATTTGTGAATAACTTATCTAGATGAAAAATCCTTTGCGATGTGTATATCAAAATAAAAAATCAGAAATATGTAAATTGTTATGTCTTTGGTCGATAATTGAAAACATTCATTTCCAGAACCATAAAAAATTAGTCTTTGGCTATTTTGGAATTCATGCTGTGTCCTATTTCATTAAGCAGGAAATGCAGATGATTAAGGATCAGCCATAAGCTGTAGCCTTGACTTCTGATAGAATACTTTGAACCTATTTGTGCTCAGAGTTCTTTTAATTAACTACTTTTTCTATAGGATCAAAGAGAACTGGAGCCACAACCCCCTGAAAGCAGGGGATCAGATAAAGTTTAAACAAAAATTATATTCCATAGTTGGAAACCCCATTTTTCTATTCATACATGTGCTGTAGCACAAAAGCTATGTTTACCAAGCAGAGTTACGACCCCATTAAAGATGTTCTAGAGACTTCCTGAAGTCCAATAGGGACTTTGCTGTTTTTACTGTTTCTAACACTACTGAAAACTATGTTCAACTGCTGTAAATATGGAGGGCATGATAAAATGGTAATACAGATTAATTTTTTGTGAGGGAATGTTGTGGGGAATTTTTTTTTTTTTTTCAGAGGCAAATTGTGTGTTTGCATGGATGAAATATGTTGAACCAGATTAAGACCTCTGTCTGATGAAGATTTGGATTCCATTTCACATTCTTATGATTTGATTCTTGTTTGCACACCACTAGTAAAGCCTCTCAAATTATGGCATACCAAAGTTATCTTTATATGTAGCTACTCTGAAATTCTTCATTCATAAAAGCAGTGCATGTGCTATAAGCTAAGCAGGCTGATACAGAAAGGCCAAACAATCTTGTCCATCTCAAGGAAAATTGTGGACTCAGTTGTTAAAGATCTTATCAAAATAGGTGATCTCTAGACTTTCACATTTTGTCTTGTAGTTCTCACTACTGACAGGAGGAATTAAAACTCACCATTCTTCATGGATCTTTAGTGCCATTAATAACACCGTGCCATACTATGCAAGTATAATCACCTATTACTATGTGAGCAATACGGAAAGTCTCTGGTGAGCTGAGCCTTACATGAAAACATTTTCAGTTCCTATCCAAATATATTTCATATTTAATATTTAATTTCTAAAATTTCATAGTCATGACTCATTCTTTCAAGTTCTAGTCCTTTGACCAACAGGAGTAAAAAGTGATATTTACTAGGCAAAAGCTATATATTTCCTGTTGAATCAAGGAAATTCCGTGCATCTCATGGGAAGAAATAATGAAAATCAGTCATTGCTCACCCAAAGATATCAATATTGGGTTTCTACAAATTTTCTGTTTATTTTTCTACCAGTACAGCTATTTGATTCAATTACCTAAGACTGGGAGAACAAAGCCAAGAAAAGCAGCAGTGGTTTCCTGAGTAAATATGGTGCACATATTCAATAATTCACAAAAAAATGATAGTCTGTTTTCTCAACAGTTATAAATATGCATACCTTCATTATTTTGTTGTTTTCAGATAATGGAGCTATATAAGAAATTTAAATTTTTTCATTACTTTTGTTCATTGCTTTTGGAAACTGTTTAGTTGGATAATGTTCAGTTTTAATTAATACAGACACTAAAAGTCAATGAGGAGCTGAAAATTCTCTGAAGCACTTTTACAAAGCAATATCTAGATGGTTTGACTTTAAATATCATATTGCCATTTTTTATTCTGCCGTAACTAGACTCACAACAAAACTTTGTGTGCGAAAAATAGAAATAGGAAGAGATGTCTTAGCGGTCAGGCAGGTGGCTGTTAGAAATTTGTGACTTGGCATGTTGCTTCTGGTCTACATTCCATGTGGAAATGGCCGACCAGCCTCAGAGTCTTTTGCGGATGAACGTCTTCCTCCTAATGCCCCATCCTTCTGTATTTTCTTAGCATATTATCTCTAGCTTTTTGACAGAGACTGTATGGGCGTAAGGAATATAAAGTTAAAAAAAAAAAAAGAGAAAAAAAAATTAAACATAAGTGCTTCTATAGTACAAATAATCCTGATCAAAATATTTTCTCCCTTTGCATTCTTGAAACAGAAATCGGATGTTGTACTCAGAAGTGGTATTTTTTGTTAACATTTTGTACTTAACATACACTATAGACTTGGTGTTGACTGAATTTTGACCCCCCAGTGACGCAGGGGTTTGAGCTTACAAAAAATCAACTCCTCTGCCCTGTAGAGAGTCTTATGATTCAATTCAGAAAAACATTCAGGCACATGCTGAACTTAAGCATTAGATATGACTATTGAAGTCTATTAAACTAATCTGGAAACAAGCACTTAAATGTTTTATTTATTTGGATAAGGAGCACATAACATGAGAGAAAGATAAAACAAATAATTTTGGAGAGCTTCACTAGTATCTAGAAAATGATCCTCAAAAAAACCCCAGCATTTGCCTGCTGCAGAATCTGTGGTTTGGCCTCCTCAACTATGTGTGATGCCACATAAAAAATCTGTGTTTTGACCCCTGTTGTGAGCTGAAAGTAGCACAGCTTCATAAGCTCAATGCTGTTCCCAGGCTTACATACTTCATTTTCCAATTCTGGTCCTCAGTAAGGGAGGAAATAGGATACCTGCTGACATAGATTTAGGAGAGACCACTCAATCTCCTTACCATATGTAGATATTTCACTGGTAACATTTAAATGACCAAAATCTATCCCAAAGGCCATTTACAAGAAGACATTCATCTGGCCATTCAATTTTGATAGATGTAATTTTTTTCTAAATGAGCTTGACGTTCATTATAATAGAAACATGTGTCGATGGTAGCAGTGTTGAGGGCCATGTGCCAACCTTCCTTTGTTGCTCCTGATTGAGCACTGGAACTCTGGGTATGCTCAGGTTGTTTCCTGCTAGGACTGCAGATGTTGATTTTGCTCTTCTACTCACTGAGCAATAGGCATGTCCAATTATACCTATCACTAACTAGAGTCTTTATGCATGTGTAATTTATTTCTTAATCAAAACAAATCCACACGTAGAAACTGAGATTAGAGAATATTTTTTGAGATGTGAACATATAACATTAATTATTACTTTCCCATATCTATCTACCTGTGATTTGCCCTTCTCTCTCTCTCGATTCACAGTATTGCACCGTTACTTTGCATGGGGTCTATCTCTAGATACTTAGCATTACCAAGATATTATACATTTAGAAGTTTACATTTAAGTTTAGAAGAGCTGTAATTCACTAAGGGTCTGTGTAGCAGAGTAATGTCTTCAGAGTGTTGGCATAACTCAATAGGACACCTTCACCAACCTTTGCCTCTAACCCTAGCAGGCCTAACGCAGGTAAATTCAGTAGACCACTTCAAAGAATATCAGCTGGTGGAATGGGAGCCCCTGGGGAGTCACTCGTAGTTGCCTCCAAATAGCACCTTAGGAATCAAGTGTGTTTTAGTGACACTTGTTGAACTTGGAGTATGATACCCAGCAGCAAGAGTTTCACCAGCAGACCCTACCACCTCTTCCCCACTCCTACCAGTTTAGCTGACAGTCTTCAGGGCCTTCTACTCTTCTCTGTACAGGGCTCTTCCTTGTTTTGCTTTGACCCATTTAAGTGACTTGGAGGTTTATGTGGACATTTTTAAACCCATAAATAATGAACATATCAGTGGTTTGCAAATTCCTTGTGCTCTCACTAGCTGCAGTGTCTCATTCCCATTTTTTCCCCGTTGCGGGCAGGCCGTTCCACTTTCACAAACACCAAAACTTATGACAATGGCACAGAAGAAATACCATATAGCAGCTGTAGCTTGTAATTCTTTTTTTTTTTTGTTCTACTTTAGAAGTGGGCAAAATAGTAGTTTTGTGTATTTGATCAGATCAATTTATATTAAAGATGCTGATTCATCAAAATGTACTTGTGATTAACAGTCAGTTTTGCTGGTTCTCTTCCCTACAAGCAAAACCAGAGTATTTGCTATTGATTTCACATAAGATAATTATTACTGGAAACAGAGATGAAGAAAGTACTACAGTATGACAGCAGGTAAAGCACAAAAAAACCCAAAAAAGCAAAAACCCACCAGAAAAGAAGGAAAAATGTAAGAAATTAAGGCAAATTAATGAAAAAGAGGAGATTCTAATTAGTGTTTGCTTGAGGCAACTTTTGTAATACTCCAAACTCATGGCAGAGCCTTGTTAGTATAAAATAGCTCCACAGAACTGCATTTCCTAACAGCTGCACCCAGCTGAGACACAGCAATCCCCATAAAAGGGCTGAAATTCATGTGAAATACCTGCATTCTGCATCCTAAGGTTGGGATATTTAAATTTTCAGATATTTTTGTTGTCAGTGTTAAAATATTTCTCCCAAATTAGTCTATTCTTTCCATAAATGAGCTCAAATTCTGAAAATAGAAAATAGCAGGGTTTTTTTCCTTAAGAATATATTGAGTCTATTTTTAAAAAACCTCAAGAAAGGCAAAAATCTAAACTTATATGGTAAAATAATATTTTTTTACATTTACCTCCAGCTGGGATGAAATTGTTCTACCAGCTTATTAAGGTTTTAGTAATGTGAAATGAAGAGAGAGAGAATATTAGGTTTGTTCTGTCAGAGAGCTACCCATACATCCTTCTCTAAAATAAAGTAGATAATAAATGTATTTCCCTTGTGCTAGTGGTATTCCCGAGTGTGATGAGTGAATGAAAGATGAAGGGAGGTACTTGGAAAGGAGGGCTCACTTTGATTTGTGGGTACCACATCACAAGTCTATCTTTCAGTTCTTTACACTTTGAACAGACTGAACGCTGAAATACACTGTATGAGCATTTGAAAACAGCATGTAACAATCTGCTTGCTGGAGTTGTGAACTGTATGTTCTGCGGGCTGCTGGAGGTTAGAAAACCCCAGCAAGTAAAATCCAAACATTTTGCTAATGAACAATCCAAAATCTCAAAACACTGGTTGTGCGTTGCTCTCACTTTCGTACTTTTCTTGTTCTTCTTTAGTGTTGCATATTTAATTTGCTTTTCCTGTACTTCAAATCTAGCCATCTTACAGTTTTCATATTTAATTTTATGGACTTCTAATGTTGGTCTTAAAATTAATCATTGTCTTTACTTGACCAAACTTTGAAACTAAATCCAGACCAGTGCTGGACTGATGTCCATAGTCAGCTACTAACTTTCTAGGCTTATGTTTAGATATAATTGTGTGTGTTTAACCAATAGCAATTTCAACTATTTCTGCCATATAGACAAAACTGCCAATCTGAGCTGTGCCTAAATAGCTAATCAACTATGCGGAAAGCACATGGTATAGACATATTCTCTGGATCCAGTCAATGAAAGAAATGAGAGGGATTTGTTTCTTAAAAATAAACAGTATTTTATCTCAAAATACTATTATATGTCTTCTAATGTATATATCTAGACTTAACCTTTAAGGGAGAGAGATATTTTGAAACTTCCTCTAAGGGCTATGATAAAAGACCTTTAAAGTTGTTTAAAATTTAGTTTCTGTCTTAACTCAGCTGTCTGTACTCACACATCTGCCACAGGTTGTGTCTTGGTAAGAGAGGTGGCAGAAAGGAGTATATATGTGTGCCTTGGGACCTTTCCACTCTGGCATCATAGCACAGACCGTTGATAAAGGTGGGATTTAAGGCATCGGACTTTGTGTGAGAGCTGCTGCAGCTCGGGCTCTTATTTTCTTCTGATGATTCTGCCATTAGGGTAGTGTCCTCCAGAATAGCTTTGGAAAAGACATGGCTGGTAATTTCTTAAACTGTTCAAACAAGAATCACTAGAGCTTGTCTTCCCCATTATTAAATATTAATTATATACATATGCACCCAGAGATATGTGCACAGAGTTAATTCATCCCTTGTGTAATGCTGTATGTTTAAAAGACAAGCAGAACTGTCTTTCTTTTTCTAGTAAATCAACATCTTTGTCCTTAGAGACAGCTATTTTGTGTATTATAATAGAATTAAACATTGTTTATAGTCACACATTTTTATTTCACCCTGAAAGAATTTAGATTTTTATATCATACTAAATATATATGCATATACAAAACTTTTGTGAATAAGTCAGGCAGCTAGCTCAAAAAATGTGTCCACTAATGGCTAAGCAAGTATTGCTTATAACAATCCTTATTACTCTGTGTGTGCCTACTGTGGGCACAGTTGTTTCAAGGAAAAAAAATATGAATTTTGGTGAAATAAGTAGCAGCAAGACAGAGTATTACTGGCCCTCTGGTGCTTTTAGCTTTTTAATTTTTTCTCCAAAACAATTATTTTCAGAACAATTGAGTTCATTTAGTTATGTTTGTAAAATATTTTCATGTTACTATCCATACTTGATAATATTGAAGGGAATATTATGAGTTAAATGATGTGAAAAAGTACTAAATGTTTTATAAACAAAAGAGGGGGAAAATAATTTCTCTTCTTTTCCTTGTTTAATAAGGATTGTACCAAACAATTAGAACAAAAATTGACAGTAGCAGATTTGCTATTATTGCTGTCTCCTATATAACACAGACATTACTGCACTCCCTTCTCACTGCTTTTGTCTGTTTGAAGAGCTGAGATAGAACAATTTACGTTTTTCTGTTTTTAAAAATAGGACAGCATTGATAGTTTCATCGTGATATGATACTGCACAACATCAAAAAACACTTTTTGATTGAACGCTTGCTTTTCATTAATGAGTCACTTTTTTTCTTTTATTTTACATTTTTGTTTGATTTTTTTTTTCAAGTGTTCAAGTAAATGAGAGGCTGATAAAGCTGCTGACAGATAAGCAGAAGGAAGGCAAGACCTGTTAATGGTCTTGACAGTGCTATTCCAGTTCCTTCCCCCACTGCAAGCCCTCTGGCTCTGCCAGTCAATGGGGCTGCCTTAAACTGACCCTTTCTGGTTCATGCATGGAGGAATCTCCTGCAATAAATCAATATACAGACAAAGTATTTATGTCCATTTAGCTGCTACAGAGCCTAGTATTTTTTAGGGTTTTATGCTGTATCATGATGTGTCAACAAATATAGGGTTTATAGGATTTCTGAATTCTGAGGCTGCCCTGTACAGTGATGTGTCATTATAGATAGTTACTTTCCCTAAAAAAGCTTACCTAGGAAGCAGCTAGATGGTACATGAAGATTTCTTGACAACAGAGTGTCAGACAAAGAGGAATCTCCTTCTCCAGTGTGTCCTCCTTGATGTTCACTTTTCATGAACTAGTTGTTGCACCCGAGTAAGTAAAACCTGCTAACAGACCGTGGTGTGAATGCCACTTGTAGGTTTTCCTGACTTAGACTGGTTCAACCTGCCTGACGCTGTGTGCCATGTGGTCACAACAGTCCAGATCTCTCCACTGCTTCGTTCCATGACATAGGTATTTCCTTGGCAAATATCATTCAGGTGCCCAAGACTCCACTTGACAACTGGGCTTTCATAATATTCATTCAAAAAGACCTGGTGTTAGGAGTGTGCAGATAGGGATCTACCACTGAAATATGATTAAATATACCTTCCAGGCCCTCTTGGTACAGTAGGTGATCAAAGAGTGAGTCTGGAGGCAAAATCTGTGTGGCTTGATAAATAAGGATTGAAGAAGGAAGGACAATAGAGGACAAAGAGTTAAAATTTGATCCCATCTCACTAGTAGGAATGTTTCTCTGTCAGTCAGAGGCCTAATACACATAGAGGTTTTTTAACCCTGACAGTTGATTTTTTGGAAGCACAAGGATCTAATGAATCAGTTACCATGACCCCTTGGTGCTTTTAGATTTCTTTTTCCTTCAGGATGTTTTTGTCAGAACAGTCCATTTTATGAACTACTTGGTATTCAGATATCAGACTGCAGAAAGCTTCGCTTTACTCGCAAGACTGGTTGATTCTAAGGGCTCTGATTCTGCTATAATTTTCCACTTGTTCATGATAGTAAGACATTGCCAGGACAGTTAAGATAAAGTTTCTGAACTATGTAGTTGTTCAAATGGAATAAGTACTTTGTCAAAATGCTCATTTTAGATATTTTTCCTAACATTACTTCTCTCTTTTAGTTATCTTCATTTTTCTTGTTGACAGAGCTTTCTCACTTAGGAGCACGCAATAAATTAAATTTTTGGCCAACATTCAATGAATAAATTGAAGCTTATACTAGACAAGAAAGGTACTGAAGTTCACCTATCAAGCCTACCTCACTGCTAGTAAGGGCAGCATAACCTAATCCTAAATTAAGAGGCTTTAAATCCAGCAACCTTGATTCTAGTAATGTTGGACATCACTTGAAGAAAACTATGAAATTCTGTGAAACAACTTTTATTGTGTTTTCTGTTTGGTTGCACAAGTCAGCAAGGTTGCACAAGGTAGTTTAACACAAAGTAGGTACCCCTGTTGAAATCCTGCTGACACCTTTCATCATAATCTCACAGCTTTCAAGTGGCAATTTAGCCCAGAAGTCTATGAAATAAAATGTGTTGTAGCTTTCCCCTGTAGCAGAAAGTGGCAGTAAATGTTGCGGCAGTTTAGCAGTTTACTGGCCTTATTATACTTCATGAGTGGTGTACCAGCTTACCCCAAGCGTGGTGGGTGTTTCTTTGTACCCCAATCAGGAAGCACAACATATGAATAGAGAAGATTAGCTTAGACTTTCATTGCCATAGGGGAAAGCATACAGTGGGACTGCAGCACTGTTACACACTTCCCAAGAAGCAATTTTTATCTAGCTATCGTTTTTTACAAGCTATTGTGATCTGATCAGTTCCCCAGAGAAGGGATTTTTTCTTCTTTTTTTTTTTCCTCTTCACTAGACAGATGTATCAACAAACAGTAGGAGGGCTGGCTCATCTCCACTGATAATAGCATGCAGGATAATTTTGCCATGTGACTCACTTTCTTCTTTGACTCTAAAAGACATGTGAAAAAAAGAGTGGCATTAATTTAAATAGATTTCACATAAACAGGATTTACTAAAAAAAATAAAATCCTTACTTTAATCTCATCTTTAAAAAGTACAGGAAAGAAAAAGCCTACTATGATGTTCCAGGATTTTAAAATGTTACTGAAGAATGAAAATATTCTCTTACTAAGTGGAACATATTTGAGGAAATGTATTTGAAGTGAAGAATTCTTACCTCTGTGCAGATCACTGCTTTCTTAACCTGTCAAGGAAAAAGCTTTTTGCTACCTCACGTGCTTTTGAAGCTGGACCCTCATCTAACCTTGACCAGGGTCATGGCATGGAATGAATTGATAAGACATACTTCATTTAGGATTAAGTAACAATGAGACTGACAGAGCCTAGAGGGGCTTGCAATCCTAATGGAGAGTTAATCAGCACTCTTGCAGAGGAAAAACAATATGACTTGGATTAGTTGCTTCCTATGTGCTGGTCACACAAGACAAATGTACCCAGGAGGCTAATCTAATGTCCTCTCTCAGCATTTTAAAGAACATCAAAGGTATTAAAAATGTAAAACAGAGAAGTATTCTTAGCTGGTTCTTACTGGAATATGTGTTACTCCACTTTCTGAGCTCCCTTTCTTGTTCTTTTGTTAATCTGCGCAGGTTCTCCTATGATCCAATGGATTCTGTGACATTTGCTGCGGTATGGGAAACTTCATTCAGTTTCCCTTCTAGCAGCCTAGCTCCAAGCTGAGTATCTTATGTATGTGACATAAACAGTTTGTCAGAGGTACATTTCACATATATTTCAGGAGGTCAGTAAGACACTTGATCCCATTTCCAGTGTTGGAAAGAAAAGAGAAAGTCTAAGATCTGACTGGCACTGCACGTCAAAAGATTTTGCTGTAAATGGAAAGCAAAATCTTGCACACAAATAATACCAGTAGCTACACAGAACTCTGTGCTTTTGGTGCCTACCTACTTTAGTCTCAAAATGCTTAGGCCAGTCTAAATTTACACTCCAGAAACAAGCTCAGAAAAAGACTCAGTTTAGTTTTCTCCACCAACAGCATAGGTTTCTGAGTACTGTTAATATCACTGTTTATATGTATCATATCAGATTAAAAGCAAAAGCAAAAAGAAAACCAAAAACAAACCTGAAAAACTGTGACCAAAAATAATGAGTCCAAATAATCTGTCTATTGATGAATCTCCATGAAAATCACCATGCTGCAGAGTTACCTGCCTGTGATCTCTCTCTCCTGACTTGCATCCATGCATTGCCATGCAGAGCACCAGTGCCAGCCAAAACCAAGCCGGGAATCATGCTGGCACTTTAAAACTACCTGTCCATGCATTAGTTTGTGTTCCAGTTCTGTTCACTTTACTGATATAGATGGAATCTACAAATTTTCCTTTCCTTGCCTTATGGTGATCTCTTCCTAAAGGAGAGATGGAGTTCAGACTTGGCAGTCAGGGCTTTTTATAGAGCAGGGAGACAGAGTAATATAGACCAAAGGACAGGGATGTACTGGAGATAGTTCTATTCTGCACACTCAGTAAAACCAGATGTAAATTGATAGCTTTTTGTATGTCAACTTTAAAACTTGCCTTCAGAAAATTTAACCTGCTAATTACTTTCTAGTGAAGATCTTGAACCTGTATGAGAAATTGAAGTCTACTAGCAATAGATTTTCTTTCATGAGTTTTTCACAGACCGTGAAGAAATATTTCATAAATCTTTTCCAAAAGAGATGATATGATCCCAATTACATTTAGATGTCTATAATGGTGAATGTTGCTGCAGAGCTGATTTCATTAATATTCTTCCATGATCTGGGGACCTGACTACTGCTGTCATCTTCTCAAACACTCATTGGACTTCTTACAAATCCAAACATAGCACTACAAGCAATCACCTCACAATTATTTTTCTTAGAAAAAGAGATTAATAGATGATGAATGTAAAATGAATAAAGTATATTTTCTTTCCTTCTTTTCATACTTTCGTGCTTTGATATATGTTCCAAATCTTCAGTCTTTCCTTTTTTTTTTTTTATTTTTTTTATTTTTTTTTTTTTAATGTTATTTCCTTCAGGTTGCTCATAAACTGTATTTCAGGTAAGAGACTGGGACACTCCCTTTTTATTGCAGTCAGAATGTGACATCTGGTGTTTTTATTTGCTGGATAGTCTTGTCTTCACTTTAAGAACACACACATACTCAATTTTCTACATTTCCTTTGATCCCGGTTCTCAGTGTATTATTTATACAACTTTGTAGCAGATTACAAACCTGTGAAAGCCTTATTCTCATTTTCTACCATGTGTTTTGAACGACACCAACGTTCTGCGAACTTGTTATGATCCAATTTTACACCTATTATTTCAACGAGTTTTTTTCTATTAGTTAAAGTAAACATTTCCTCCCTCTTCCCTTTTCACTGTCTGTGACAGTGTCTTATTTTATTTTCCAAGACTTCTTTTGTTTTGCACATATGTTTTGGGTAACACATATGTAACTGTATGCTACAGTTTAGCCTAAATTATCAAATGTGGGTAATGAAAAGGCAGCAAACATATTGAAGGTTAACATAATTTCCAAATTCTAGACAACTATGTTTTGAAAACAGTTCCTTTTAAAGAATTTTCCATTGTGTGTCCTTGCTGTAACAAATGGCTGTCTCTGTCTTTCATTAGGGGATGTAGGTGGCTTGTGAACATCCAGTCTAAAAGCCTTGACGTCAAATTTTCTCAGATCTTAGGAGATAAAAAAACATCACTTGTTAGTTGGATGGCTAAAAAGGATCCTTTTCTTCAGATAAATAAGTAATCATCTTTTGACTTCTGAGTTGTAAAAGTTGAGGTGTTACGTGACTATTTCTCTGAGACAGTTTTAACTGGCATTTATGGTAGGAACTGGAGGTTACCAGTTGTGGGAGCATACCAACACCAAGAGGCAGGGGAATACGCACTAATGATATATATTCATTTTGATTTTTTACATTAAAATTTTAAGGGCTATATTATAAACTGTGGCACTTACTTATAGAAGTAGCACACCTTTTAATCAATTTCATAAAGCTCAATTCTCCACTGTAAATGCTTATGAACACTTTTCTTTTAACAAGCAGTCTTAGAACTACTTGTGCCCTTATCGATTATTTAGATTGCAATTTAAATACATGGCAATGAAACTGTTCTCTAGGAATCCGGGAAATTAAGATAACATGTTTTTACTGGTGGACTTTTCAGCAGACTGATCTAAATCCTATTGAGTTCTTTAGGAATACTTCCTTTATTCTTACCCAGGGTAGAACTGCAACACGAAAGGAATTTACTATTACAAAAGAAATTACTTTTATAACATGTTGGTAATAAACTGTAACATAAGATTCATTTTAATGATTCTCATTTTTTATTTATAAAATTCCTAGATTTGCCATATATACCTTTTTCACCCTTTAATAAATAATTCAAACTGTCTACTTTTTTTCCCTTATCTGTAAAATGGGGAAAACACTTCCTTTCTCCCAAGTTTTTAACATCTCAGTTATTACTGCTTCACATTCTTCAGGTCCATGATGTGGTTGTACAGGACCTAGAGTAATGGACCTTCACCCATAATTGTGGCTTCCACACACATTTATAGCTGAAATATATAAGAGAAGCAACAGGTCTATTCTGTAGCATAGATGGCATTTCAATACAGTAAGCCCTTTTCTTACATGCCCATAATATAACTGAAAATTATGAGCTTTTCCAAATATTTATACTCACAGATTTCCGTGGGTTAGTTCTGCCAAAATCTTTTCAAGCCCTTCCACAGATGATATATCTCCTTCATTTAATTTTGCAGACATGTACATTCTATGGTGATGAACTCATAACCAAGATTAAATGACTTGAACTTGACTGAATAAAGCCACAGTTCTACTTTTTTAGGAACTCCAGAGCTTTTTCTGCTATTTCTGCATACTCAGTTTTCATTAATTCCAATACAGCTGTTCCTGTTAATGCAGTTTTGCTGACCGCTTCCTAAAGAACTTGATCACTCACCTACTTCTTTATTTTTTGTCATGGCATTTTTCATGGAACTGTGCTTAATAGCATAAAGTAAATCTTCAGTGCCTTTCCCTTTTCTGCTGACCTACAAATGGATTAGGTGAGCGTGTAGGATGTATATTTTGATTGATCTTTCCTCTCATAGATCCTGCAGTGCAATCTTTGCAATATAAACATGGAGGTGAATATATGCTGATGGGGAATTCTCTGTTAGGGTGAATTTAACAATGTTTCTTGTCTGATCTAACAGCTCACTCCTGTGCTAGTGCCTGGCTACTGCCCTCTCCCCTACTCTTAGGCACAGACTTCCACTTCTTCCCTTGCACTATTCCTGGTATTTGTCAGGTTCCTGTGGAAGCTGGGTCTGCTCAAAAAGTGAGCAGAAAACCAACGCAGGACAATTTAAAATTAGTCAGTTCAGCGTATCTGCTTGCTGAGAGATCAGCCAAATTACTGTACTAAGCAGTGGTGAGCTATTAGATCATCTCAGTAATGCAAGAAATACCTTTAGAAAATCCTGGTGTAGATTTTCTTCATTATTTTTCAGGCAAGAGTAAGAGGGACATCCTGGCCAACAGGACGTAGTTGCAGCCACTACACTAAAGCTGTTACTGGAAGTTTATTCGAAGTCCCACCCTAAGGACTGACTACTGATGGTATAAAAGTAGTTCTTTCAATTCAAATAGTTACCCTCTGTGAAGATGAAAGATGTGAATGAGTAAAATACGTGTTTTTTGCTTTCTCTCAGTGTCCTGTGGGTAAATAGATATATATTTCCCAAAGTAATAACACTGTTTTTGTAAGCACTATGAGCTTAAATCAAAAGAAAACAATTTCCTTCATTCTAACTAGTCTTGAACTGGATTGTAAATATTTCAGATATTTACTGTTTGTCATAAATACAGCACGTTCCTAATTCAACAGCAATTAGCAATATGTTTAAAGTTTCTGTTTGTTTGTAGCTGTCAGTGGATGTTTAGTAATCTATTTCTGATATTTTCCTAGAGAAAAAAGATTTAGGCAAAAGCTTGAATGCTTTGTAGAATGAGGCCTACATGCCACAACCAAATAAAAGTAGTGCACTGTTTCTTTTAAATAAAGCTTTCCTAAATGCTGAAATGGAGTTTTAGTCAGAGTTCAAAAATATTCACCCTTGTAATGTTAGTATGTAAAATAAATTCTCAGTGACCTGCCAGTTAGTGATGAAATTTAATTTTGAAGTATTTTATGAGTCAGTGAGAAGGAAAAAAGAAATGATGGCAAGTTTGCCCTGATATTTTAAACCTTAAAAGTAATGCAGATTGTTAAAGCTAATTCTTTGATAATTTTCATTTAAATTTTCATAAAAATCCCTTGACATTCTGCAGTTTTGACATGTGTTTCTGAGGGATATTAATGATTCATCTGAACAAAAAAATGGGATGAACACTGAAAGGTAATCTACTAAATAGAACGTTAAAAATACCATATTTTTTCTAATTGTTATGCAACAGAAACAAACATAAGTATGGTATAAAATGGAAACAACAAAACTGCATACCTTCGGGGAATTTTCTCCCTGATTAGCTGGAAAGAACTCATATTGTTTTGTGTTTGTTTTCTTGACAAAGCCAGACCTGTTGGTTAAGATTTTTTTGTGTGTGTACAAAGCTTCTAAGCTGTTTTAAAACTATTTTTATTTCAGCTGCGTATGAAGTTACAAAAGGTACCAAAATGTATCTTTGCTGTCTTTATAGTTAAGGAAATAAAAGTCGTGGAGGAGTTGTAATGCTTCGTATTTCCATCAGAGGGTACTATAAACATGCCTAAAACTTACTTTTTTGGCTTCACCTGCAAAGAAATAGCTGTTTCTTTCAGTTTGGAATTTCACGATCATTTTCAGTGTTTATAATTTCTGTGTACCATCAGATATATTTGCCTTGCTGAAAACACAAGTGGTTTATGTAGCCTCATTAAAAACATTTGAAAACAAGTTTAGCAAATGTTCTCTTTTCCTCTTAAATATTCACTGGGTATTCCCTTTCAAAAAGGAGTCTTGTTCCAAAACTACTTTGTGTAAAATGCCAACGTGGATGAAGGCAAAAAATATTTGTTATGTACTGAACATCTTACACATCTTGGCAGTCAAAATATACTTACTTTCTTTGTAGATACAGAAAGCAACCCTGTGAGCAGGGACAGGGCTTGAGAACCTTGGGTGGTATACTCAATATATCTAGTACAAGCAAGTTTTATAGAAAAGCAGCGGTCATCTGCCAGCGACTGGCTGCCCTAGGGACAGATGGTCTTTGGTACGTGAGCCACTGGCCTGGGGGTGCTGCTCCTGCGCTGGCGCCGTGCTCCCCTGGGGAGCGGGTGCTCCGGAATGCTTCAAAGAGTTCGCGTTCAACCACCTAGGTTGCTCTTCTTTGTACTTATTTTCACATTATTTTCCCAACGGCTTTTATTCATGTGACTGTTTAAGGTCAGGGGATTCTCTGTGACCGTTTGTACGCCAAAGGCACTATTCATATACAAGAAGGACATATTTAATATTTGTTTTCTCTCTCTTTTTTTTTTTTTTTTTAATGGCAAACCTTGTTCTGATTACAGTTTGTCATCCAGGCACCTTTGATGGCCCCAAGTAAGAAGTAACAAGAGGTGATCAGTTCATGATCAGTGCATGGGGAGAACTGTGCTCACAGGGTCAGGCCAGTCTGGGCCGGGACATTGGCTGTGGGGAACTGGAGACCAGCAGCATGGACTGACAGCCCTGGAGGCTAAAATGGGTCCTGAGCCATGAGCAGGGTGGGGAGGGCCCTAGGGGGCTGGGCAGGGACACAGAGGCCCGTGAGTGCCCTTGGTCCTGGTAATCAACAGTGAATAAATTCATAGCTACTGATACAGGAAAGGCTAGTCCAAAATTGGGTGGTAGCTGCAGGAAACGTATTTGAGATGGGCACTGTGTATACTGCTCAGACCTCCTCTCATGTCCAGCCTTCATCCTCTTCTCCTTGGGCAGCAGTCTCTGCTCTGGCTGGGTTGTGTTGGCACCTCGCAAACAGGTAGGTGCTCAGTAGTAAATAAAATAAATTTTAGAGTCCAAGATTAAAACACATAACTATGTGAGTATTCACATGGTAAGTGTTCAGACTTGTTAATTAGAAAATGTTTACTTTTTATCAGAAGAACCTGGGTGAAATTAAGTGTAGTAGTCTGTCCCTACGATTATAATTTTGTGGCAAAACAAGTACTATTTGTTGTGCCACAATGGATGTAAAATGATCATAAACTCTGGTTTCATGTGGTCTGGCTAATTTAACAGAAAAAGTCTTCTGCCCACTCTTGACTGAGATAAAATCTGCACCTGTATGTGATTCTGCATTAAAAAAAACCCGAACAAACAGGATTAAAGATCATTGTCTGTATGTCAAACCTTCAGATATTCTTATAACATTGTGCTCTGCTAATAATCCATTGTAGTGAGACCATTTATAGGGCAAGATGTTATCCATTTGTAGGGTAAGATGTTATTTGGCTTATGGTTATTGCAATCAGCACATAGAAATCAAGTTGTACTTGCATGGTTCATGAAAAATGGAAAAACTTACAAGAAATCTACCAGGAGGAGGTAGTGTTTCAGTGTTATTTTGTCCACATTTTAAAATCATAGGTTCAGTTCTTATTTACATTGGTTTCATGTGCACTGCGTGTGGTTTATGCACAACCACCCCAACAACCTTATATCTCCTTTAAGCAAAACTAAAGTTTATACACATCTTTAGGTGGTATAAGGGGAAGTTTGGTTTAGAACCCATTTTTTTGCATATACAGGCACCCTGAATTCAGGAGAGGGGCTCTGAAGCAAGCTTAGTCTTATATCCCCTGTAGATTTCCCGCTTCCTGTGTACCTGATTGCTGAAACAGAGGAGAGCTTGCTTCCACAAACCAAGTTTGCAGCTGTCTCAATAAAGCATCCTTCCCGCATTTTCTGAAACTCCATACACATATTTCTTCTAAGCCCACCAGTTGTTTTCCTGCATAAAACTCACATCCTCAGAAACCTGTGTAATTTGACTACTAATTTCACAAGGGGGTAGGTTATGAGTTGTGGACTGTATGCATGAAAATTCAATATGGTGTTGTTTGTTAATATCATCCTGATGTTGAGATGATGAAATAAAATAATTCCAATCATCTTCCCACAAACATGTCCTGTACACATTAATACACTAGTAGTAGCAATAACATGGAATATACAGACATTGTAGACCCAAATTTTGTGTTTCTTACGCATTTTTATTTATTTTCGCTTTTTCTTTCTTGGCTATTCAAAATTTTGTTTTGTATAGACTTTTAGAAGCTGTGGTTTGGTTCACTTCTCGTTGACTATGGAGTTGCTTTTTGACTTGTAGCTAAAACCTACAGAAAATGGCTGCAGCCCATTTGATTTCATGTCGGATTTTAGGATTAGTAAGAGATATAGGCAACTCTGGGGTACATCCTTATTCACCTAACCACTCTTTACTAACCTCTTTGGATAAAATGAATTGCCTCTTTCTCTCCAGCAAGTGAACCTTGGTGACTAGCTTTAACTTTGATATCTTGACACTCAAGTGACAATAGATGTATCCCATCCAAAAAACAACAAAGGTGTTTGTTTTCATTCAATGCTATGAATCACACCAGAGTGATTTTGAAACATCACAACATCACAGAATGGCTGAGGTTGGCAGGAACGTCACGAGATTGTCTAGTCCAGTGCCCCAGATCCAGGCAATGTCAACTAGAGTGGGTTGCTCAGGACCTTGTCCAAATGAGTTTTGAGTATCTGGAAGGTTGGAGACTCCAGAACCTCTCTGAGCATCCAAATCCAGAACTCGATTACTCATACTGTAAAAAATTTTTCTCTTGTGTTTAAATATACTTTCTTATATTTCAGGAAATCTAGAGGTAGAAATCTTAAGGAATAGCTTAAAAAAACTAGATTGATTTACTATCTGGAAAAATAACTCTACTCCTTTCCATTGCTATATTATTCACATATGCTTCTATCATAATGTTGTGAAGAAACATGAAAACCAATGTTTTAATTGATTGGCAGTATTAATCTGCATTAAAAGAAAAAAATGAGTTGTACAGTGGTAACTGAAAGTTAATAGAATGCTTATAAAGAAGAATTTTAAATTATCCATTGTTTAGTAACATTTTATTTGTTGATTTCTTAGGTTGAATTTCTAAGACAAACACAGACAGGACTAAAAAGTGCTTTAAGTTCAGATTGTTCTGTACTGTACTTTAGGCCTTTCTAATGTTTTCCCTCCCTGGATTTGACCAAAATCATTCAAACAGTGCAGAAAAGGAATTGTTGCTGACACATTAGCTGCTTACATATTTTATGAATTATTAAATTGTTAAAATATTTATTTAGATCTGGAAACTAACATCTTCCTGTAGGTAGAACACGCTTATTAATAAAATACTGCCTATGACTGTATCACAGGTTAAAAAACTTACAAGATGGGCAACATGTATGAAACAATTTCACTTTCAATATGTAGTTTATGGGTATGTATAGAACTATATAGACAGAAATAAAGCTGTATGTGTACATATATACAAGTTTGTAAATGTAAATATATGCAATGCATTATGCATTCTTTTTAAATGTAGGAAAAACTACTTTAGTGAAGTCATTCTTGGGAATGACTTACAAAATGGAAGCAAAATCAGAATCTGGTTCATTTGATAAAAAAACCTAAGGCTCGACTATTTTTGCTTAGTTTAGATCTTTGAACTGTAGACATAAAGGGAAAAGTAGCATATAAACCTACCGAATGTGTGAGCATTGGCACTGAATGTCTTTTTAACATTATATCTGAGTGTACAGAACTTCCTATAGCAGAGAATTCGCTGTGCTATCTTCTGATTCTGCTGAGGTAAATAACAAAACTCCCATTGTACTCAGCGGTACAGGATTAGTCCATCTATTTTTTACTGGGGCAGAGGCTTTTTCCTTACTATTATTGTAGCTTCATATAAATATAGCAGCATTATTGAAAGCTTGAAGCTTCATGCCATTGCTTTGCTCATCTTCTTAAATTCAGTACCACATGGCAGATTTCTGTGGAGCCTTATCTCTCAAGCCAAAAAGAAAAGCATGATGACAATAGTCAGCTTGGCTTTTCTTCTCATCTCTATATGCACTTCAGTGCAGGAGAAGTTCAGACACCACAGAGCTTCAAATGTTTTTTTTCAAAGGCATTAAGAAAAGAAAGGGAAACAAATATTGAGCTATTACAAAGACGTTTTCAGCCAGTGCATGTTTATTAAGCTTACTTTATTCTATCCAGCATATTCAAAGACATCTGATTAAACTGTCTCAAATAAAAAGGACAAAGCTTTCTTCAATCTGTGCAGTACAGATAAATAATTTTGTGGAAGATTTTTATCATCTCTCAGGCTCTGCACTGGAGACTTGTTGAGACATTTCAAACAGGCTATGCGCATTGCCAAATACAGTCCTGTTCAGAATATGCTAAAATATTGTATCTGGCTAATTGGAGATAGAAAAGATTGTTTCTAATCACTAAATGACACACTTTGCAATTCTTACAGATGCTCAGAAGTTTTTCTTGCATCACATGCATTTCCAGTGAAATTACTGGAACAAGTCACAAGAATAAAGGTGGACAAATATAGAAATGGATGTTGCTGTATGGCACAGCACACAAGGACCTTGTTGCGACCCTTGTTTGGGTATCCTACTTTAATCTTCGCATTCTCTAATGTTTCAGCTGTGTTATAACTTACTTTTATTTACAGGTAGCTGATGTTTTTGGAAGAGACCATTCAAAGGTGAAAAAAAAAATTGAATAACATTGTATTCATTAAAACAGAGACAGAACAGTGCTTTTTCACACATATTCTTATCTGGAAGTTTCCTTGAAGTCAACAACTAACACTATCTGAGGATCTGCTATTTTATCTTCACAGTTTATTTCACTATTTCAATAAATAAATCTCTTCCATACAATAAAAGTTGATTATTTTTGAGTTAGGGAATTTAACTGCTATTTTTTCTGCCATGGTTCAGTATGCAAATCAATAGGCCAAGTTGCTTTTTGTTTCTTCATCTGCTTATGCCTTTAAATTCATAATTAGTGAATAAAGTGTGACATTCAAACCATGTGACTAAACCAAACAGTACTGTTACTTCCCATCTCTACTTCTCCTTTTCCTCTGTTTATAAAGTTCATCTTTATCTGAGTTCATCTAAGAGATAGGCTAGATAATAATTTAGCTTTGGTTTTATGCAAATCAGTATTGCCACTGTAGTTACACATTGTGCTCTTCTGCTTGGAGATCAGGATTTAGAGGCAAATCTACAATAATAATAAAAAAACTTACTGCAATATCCTTTGAAAAATAATGTTAATAATTCTTTCAATAATATTTTTCTCATTTTGAAATTACACATACGATGGAACCTCCACCACTGACTTTATGAAACATTCATGTACATTAATGAAAGGGATACTTTGGATGTACATATATATTGACCAGTAGCCACATGAATCTGCAGCTAACAGTTTTGATCAGCAAAACCCCCTCACTAATACGTATTTAAAAATTGACAATTATTTAATTTCTTTCTTCTTTTTTGTATTTTCCTGTTCTAAGCATTGTCCTTTCCTCCTGCTGGTTACACCAATAATTAGTGATAAAAGTAATGGCTACTTACCTGCTTCAAATGCTTTAATCACACTGATTGACCATCTCTCCCTTGAGTGTCTCTGCATGAGTATCGGTAGCATCGTGCCTCTTGCATGAATTTGTGACCACTAGCACAACGTGTGGAAATTAGACTTCTCATTTGTGATATTTTCTTCATTCTGTTTGTTAATAGACCAAAACTGTTCCCAAAAATGTTACCACCCACTGCTGTCTTCGCTGGAGGTGTGGAGGGGAGGCAAAGCAAATACCACTGAAGGGAAGTTTCTTTTGAAGATGGGCGATGCCTTCACTGAAGAACAATTACTTTAAAATGTTGTCAGTACGTCCCAAATCCCCCAGTCTACTTTTGCTCCTTCCCAGCCAGCTCTACCTGTGCCTGTCACTCTTCTCCACTGCCGCTAGTTAGTATGGCTTGTGCCAACATGAGCGAGTGCAACAGTTTATGGCTGATTCCAGCTCACTGAGGCAGCAGTTATCAGGTTGTGTTGCTCCCTGTGTACATGCAAATGTCTCTTTAACTGGAGGTGCCCATATTTTTCTAACGCTTTCATCCTGTCTCTAGGAGACAGACAATAAAATTAATTAAAGTAGGTTTTATTGCACATTTGGGAAAGTGATGGGCCTTTGTAGCTCTGGATCAGCAGTCTCTGATTTCATATTTGCATGAGGCTAATAAAGAAAACTAGACAATTGATATAACACCCTCTGCAGGCAACATTTCTGTAACTGATGGCATAACCTTCATGACTACAATACTGAAATACATTACCTTACCACTGCAAGTGCTACCTACCTCTTTTGTGATAGTTTTGGGAGACTTAATGTTAAACTGCTTTGTACACATCTATATAGTAACGGTCAATAAAAAAGTGATTATTCCACTTGGAATTGTTTTTTAATCAGAATTCCTCTCTGGGATCTTTTATTTTGTGAAAAGGTGCAAAAACCTTGTTTTTGTCTTTTAGTATTTGTTAAGAATTGATTTTTAATTTTCTTTTTTTAATCAAAAAGCAGAAACCCTGGCAGATCCAGAATTCAAACTGTGATTGGAACGTTCCCTGGGATGGAAAGAGGGGAATGTTCCACTGATTTTTTCTCACAGAAGCAATCTGGCTAATTTTAAAGTCTGTTTCAGAAATGCACCTTACAACACCCAAAACATCATTAATTTTGGAGAAATAGTACTTCACAAATGCAATTCTTAATTATCATGCTGAGTTAGAATCATAGAATTATAGAATGGTTTGGGTTGGAAGGGACCTTAAAGACAATTTTGTTCCGACCCCCCTGCCATGGGCAGGGACACCTCCCACTAGCCCAGGTTGCTCAAAGCCTCATCCAGCCTGGCCTTGAACACCTCCAGGGATGGGGCATCCACACCTTCCCTGGGCAACCTGTTCCAGTGTCTAACCACCCTCACACTAAAATATTTCTTCCTAATATGTAGTCTAAATTTACCCTCTCTCAGCTTAAAAACATTACCTCTCATCCTCCCACTACACTCCCTGACCAAGAGTGCCTCCCCATCCCTCCTGTAGGCCCTCTTTAAGTACTGGAAGGCTGTCATAAGGTGTCCCTGGAGCCTTCTCTTTTCTAGGCTAAACAACCCCAACTCTCTTAGCCTGTCCTCATATGGGAGGTGTTCCAGCCCTCTGATCATCTTCGTGGCTCTCCTCTGGACATGCTCCATCAGGTCCATGTCTTTCCTGTGCTGGGGACCCCAGAGCTGGATGCAGTACTGCAGGTGGGGTCTCACGAGAGCATAGTAGACGGGGAGAATCACCACCCTCAACCAGCTGGTCATACCTCTTTTGATGCAGCCCAGGATATGGTTGACTTTTTGGGTTTCAAGCACACACATTGGTGGGTCATGTTGAGCTTCTCATCAACCGACACCCCCAAGTCCTTCTCCTCAGGGCTGCACTCAATCCATTTTCCACCCAGTCTGTATTTGTGCTTGGGATTGCCTCAACCCACCTGCAGGACCTTGCACTTGGCCTTGTTGAACTTCATGAGGTCCACATGAGCCCACCTCTCAAGCCTGTCCAGGTCCCTCTGGATGGCATCCCTTCCCCCCAGCGTGTCAACACCACCACACAGCTTGGTGTTGTCAGTAAACTTGCTGACATTTGTCAATGTTAATGTAACATCTATACAGCATTTGGGGATCTTGACAACATTCAGTAAAGCTGTATTGCCTACAGTAACTGTATTACTTTGCAAAGTGGATAAGGTATTTGTGGGGGAAAGGATTCTTTGAATAAATAGTTAAAACTGTCTGGAAATGAATTCTATTATTTCATTTTTCTTAGCAAAATTACTGTTGTTTCTTTAGAAAAATTAGAATCTTTATAAGACTCTATTCCTCTAGTTGTTCTTATTATTAATTGATGATAATACATGTGGCCTTATGGGACTACAGTGACTTTTAGACATCATTCTAGGTGTGAAATTCAAAGATGATGATTGCCATAAATAATTTAAATATCCTGGAAAAATGGTCTGCTTATATGGGAAAATATTTTCCATATTGTTGCTTTTTTTCATGTAAAAAATTTAGCTTTGCATTACAAGAAGTCCAAAATTAAACTGATTTTCTTCTTCCTTTTAGCCAACTGGCAATTGAAGACCTTGCTATTGTTTTCTGTTTATTGAATTTCTTTACACTGCAGCTCTATTGCATCTGGCCTGTACAGCCATAGTGGGGCTCTCAAGGATGAGGGTACCTTCCCTTTGACTCCATCCTCTTCTCACTCTCATCCGTTCCTGCAGATTCCTTACACTGAATGTACCAGGCTTGCAGATGGGGGGACAAAGGGTCCAACTCTAGGCACTCCTATCCATTTGCTTGATTCTGACTTTGTACCTCTGCTAGCACTCATATTCATATAAATATAAATGGATCCATGCAAGAAGGGAACTGCTTTTATTTTGCAATGGACCTGTTTCCTGGTGGGATAAATAAGTTCCCAGGCAAGCTATTTAAATCTGAGATCTCCCTAAATGTGCTCCTTTCACCTTACTATTCCTGTAGATACGTAGTCACTTTATGAGGCAAGATAAAGGTTGTAACATGAACAGCTTATAACTCTCCTCTGCCAAACAAAGCTCCAGTTGTACAATACATTTTGTAATTTGGGTTGTAAAAACTGCTCAGTACTTTAATTTTTGAGCAGCAGATCATGACAAGCTTTTACATGAGTGCCCAGATGAGAAATGCAAACCTTGTGTGTGGGTTACTCATTTACTCTCATGTTAGACATTGTTGTCTTTCTGGGATCCAAGAGCCTTTTCCTCTCTGTGGTCCAAAGCACTTGCACTGCTGCAGGCAGAGAATCCAAGTGTCAACTTCCTACTGGATGCACTGGCCAGCAAGAATGGGCCAGCTGAACAGGAGACAAGCAGACCATTAGAGTGTGTGGTTGTCCCAGTGCTGAGCTTGTACAAAGATGGATTATACTCCACACTGCAAAATCCCCTTATTAAACCAGTAGCCAAATCAGTTTGGCATTTGGGGTTCTTTTTTTTGCTCCCAGCAAAGTCAATTGGAGCTCTTCAGCAGGCTTCAATGAGAAAAGGATAAGGCGTTAAATAACATGCTGCACAGCTTTTGTGTTACTTGAAAGGAATCCAAGCAGACCTTTGCCAGAGTGATTGTCAATGTGGTACTTTTCCAGAAGAGTTTGGAGGGCCTCAGGCTTGGCCAAAGGAGTGCAAATCAGTTCAAACCTACAATTGTGTGAAGTTTTCCAAAATGTAAATGACAGGCAACAAAAAAGCATGAGAAACATGGAAGCTATAATTTAAGTTAACATCTGAGCAGAGTACAAAAGAGAGATGCAGCTGGTTAAATGAACTTTTTTTCTAAAGAAACTTCAGTTATATTTTTTTTCATGTTGAATTTTAAAAATAGTCTCCACTTTACCCTTTAAGTGAACTGGAAAAGAACAAATTACAATTGCATAGTAATTTGGGGGCCAATTTTCCTTAAATACATGTTCTCTTCGATATCGAACCCTTTTGATATTTGGAAGCTTCAGGATTCAGTTCTGTGAAAGAAGCTGCATAAATTGAAGAATTCTGACAATACCGTTTGGTCTAACAGCTACTTGATCATGATTCCTCAGTGGATCCCACTGTTCTGGCTGATTGGAAGGCTCTCAGTTGCATACGGTAATGCTGAAATGCCAGTCAAACTGCCATGGGTAGGGTTATGCATGCATTGTCGTTGTTAAGCCCTATTGTCAGGTTCTTTGTAATCTGGCTGTAAAATCACTCCTAGCTGAGGGTATGTATACAAGCCTGTAAGCACATCCACTTGACTATTTTTACATATTTTTCATATCGCTTATTCTCTTTAGTCACCTTTCCTTTTTTAAAAGTCTTTTTTATTTTAACAAGAAGAAAAACAAAAATCTTTCTCCCCAAAATCTAATATTCAAAGTTGGGATAAGGTGAGATTTTTTTGGGGGTAGTTCATTTTTCTTCTGGTGCTGCTGCTAAACTAACCCACACCAAAAGGTGCTTTTAGTCTTTCCTTCTAAAGAAGTGTCTTGAGAACACTTAGGGGCTTCTATCATGTTTAGCGCCACATTCTGCCAGGCCTTTCAGAATGAGTTTGCAGTTGATATGCCTGTGGCATTTCCTTGATGTTGGTTGCAAACGAGTTAGGACCCACTTGTTCTCCATTGACTTGCTCTAGATAGTGCCATATTGGAACAATTATTCTATTGTTAGTATAGAATGTGTGAGGAAGGGGACTGTAACAGATTCTTCTAGAAATAGCTGAAATTTAGCTAAAAGAAATTTGAAGTTGTTGTACTGTAGTTTTTCTTGCATATTTAAAGCTTTCTCTTTTCTTTTGTAAGAACTGAGGATTTTATATACTGCTTGTCTGTCACATTATCTAACTGAATGTAATATTGGGCCTTTTCTTTGCAGAGGGGAAGGAGAAGAGATTTTCTCATAAAGTGTGTGCTGTATATGAGCAAAGACAGGCAGACCTCAAAAAAAAAAACCCCTCAAAAAACCCCACTCCTCTCTCTCTTTGTAGGTTTCATGTTACTTTTGCTCTCTTCTTTTCTTTATCTACCTGATCTGTCTTGGTTACTTGTACTGTGCTCCAGCAGCTGATTTTTTAATATTATTCAAGCTAAGTATTACAGAACAATTTCTATCCTTTCTCATTGATCTTGTATTATATATGAATATCCCATTTAAAAATTATTTAAAGATGTTTTATTTAAAATAAATATTGGAAACCAACAATTCAGCAGTTTGATTAAAGCAATGTTTACACTGATTCCAAAAATAATCTTGTGATTCTTGATTACCTGTCATATCAAGATGAATCAGTTATTAAGCTGTTACAATATATTGATGAAGGTTTTTTTCAACTGTGGCAAAATTATGCTAAAAATAATGAATAAAACTTGTTTTGTTTACCAACATTTACCATTTTTCTCAATAGTGCCAACAACAGACATGGGGTCGGACAGCCCTCACCCATTATATCCAAAGTCTACTTGTCTTGACAACTTCTGGGCAGATCCTTGTCTCAAGAGACCAAGATACAATTCTGCCTTGGGTCAGGAACATTGTAGAACTTAAATGTCAGGTAGGTTTGGATGCCAAGACCCATGACTCAAAGTGGGTGCCGAGGATGTGGGCTGCTGCTCCCCAGCACAACTTTTTCTCTCAGGAACATGATGGAATGCCTTGTCTCTGATACCGTGTGTATGCAACAGTGTAGGAAAAATAAATGTAGTACTCTTCCGTGTCAGCTTGCAGTCTCTTTACTTTCACTTGCATTCCTTATCCACCACTCAGCTTTTCCTTCCCTCTTCTTAGTGCAGCTCTACAGAGTAACAGAAACTGCTTTCGACTCCCCATGTTCTTAGTCAACCTTTATAACCAGAGGGTTTATGCTGTTTCAGTAAGGCATGTGACCGTGTCCTGCAGTCAGCCTGAGGATGTCTGCATGCCCATGATACAGCATGATTAGCAGCCTCCAGAGGTCACACCTGAAAACCAGGCGTGTTACAAATGGGAGACATTCTTGGAAGAAGTCAGAGAAATTTATGCAGTACTTGCTGGCAATTTACCTGGCTTCAGCCAAAGATATTGATTGCTGCATTCATTTTAGGAAGCACACTTTCTCAAATCTTTTCTTTTCCAAAGAGACAATACACAGCTATGAAATAATTTGGCTGACTTAACTAAGATTATTTGACAAGTAGGACAGTTGTGTTAATATAAACGAGCATGTCTTTGTTTAATTGCCTTCCTCTTTCAAACAGCCCTGTTTGTTATGATCAAATAGAATGATCCTAAAACATTATTATTGCTACCTTAGCACTCCCATAGAGGAAAGGGGTCAGATAAAGCAGTAAAAATATCTTGAATTGGCTTACTGTTAACAAGAAATCCTCTTCTCAGGCTGTCTCTATTTCTTAGTGGTTTTGTTTTCCTTCCAAGTCCTCTCTACAGGTTTTGGTTCTTGGTTTTGTTTCTTAAAAAGTTGTCTGTCTCTCCTCCTTCACATTTTCCTCAGTGAGACATTTGCCTTCTCAGAATAGCACTTCCTTTCAGTATTGACTTTGCAAGAAATTCGTATCTTCCTAGAGAGAGGACATTCTTGGTGGTCTCTGCAAGCCCCTGAACAGTTCTGCATGGTACGGCTTAAGTGGTACCTCAAAATGACAGTGAAAATGAAAAAACAAAACAAAACAAAACAAAACAAAAACCAACTATTAGAACAAAGCAGATAGCAAAACAGAAGTTTGAGTGCAAATTGACTTAAAGATATTGAATTTAGATGGGTGCATATATGTCTTCTAAGGCGGCAATAGTGTCTCAGCACTGTTCAGTCCAGCTGATGCTCTCCAGGACAAATGACAACGGAGAAGTTTCAGAGTGGGACAACGCAAATTTTTCCTCCCAACATTGTGGCTGCATCCATCTGTGTGTCTGAAGCCACCTCTCGTTCAGTATTTTGATTTAGCATTTGGATAGAAATCTAGAAATGGTTACAGTTCTACGCTGACTGCTGTAGAAATACCTGCACTTTTGCACAATGTCAGCTCTCTCAAACCTTTAACCAAAATGAGGCTCTTTATTGCGTTTCCCATCTTAAATCCAAAACTTCACTATTTTACAACTGTCCTGGAGCTGAATATGTGCTTCTTCAACATATGTGTGAATGTCGTAAAATGAGCAGAATGATTTTTCAAAGGATTTCTTTTATGGATTCATCTACAACTCATAGTATTTCGGTGCAAGAAATATACTTTAAATGTACAAGAAATATACTTCAGTGTGTTGTTCACACCCTTGGGGTTCCCATTATTGAAATTTGTTTCTTTCTTATTCTTCCTTTTGCCCTTTTCCAATTGTTTTCCAACCAGTTTAGCTTATTTTTGAAAAAAAACCCCAAACAAATAAATAAAATAATCTTCTACTGTCACAGAAATACCTAATAGAAGGGAGTCAGAGATATGGGTTATATTATCATACTCATAAAATGGCACTTGATAAAGTGTCACATGGAAGACACACCAGAAAGCAAGGATTTATGAATTCCATGGAAAAAGAAGTGATATAAAAATGCAGTGGAGAAGAGAGACTGGAGAGATATGATTTGTCATTGTGACTGACAGTCAAAAAAATAGTATTCCTGATTCTGGTAGTGAGTAGTTATATCCTCTGAGACTCACTTTTAAGACTAGCTGTATGCTATAGTCAGTACAGTTTATTGATGGAAAAGAGAGGAGAAGCAGCCTTATAATAGACTTTGGGAATATTCCAAAGTAAGAGAGGAGTCTACTGAATGATAAAATCTTGTTCCATGTGACACTGTTGAAAAAGCCTAGCCACCAGGTCGTTGACTTCATCTTTTTCAGTAGCTCATTCAAGGGTTCTTACACAGCTACCTTGTGGCAGCGACACATAGAGTTCAAGGCTAGGGTACCCTGTTTTTGCTTGTCATTGATAAAGAAAGGAGAGGGATTGTTTGTTTGTTTGCTTATTTTTCCAAGTGTAAATTTTCTATGCCTGTTAATAGCAGCCCAAAGTTAGCCCTATGGAAATTTTGCCGTTAGTTTTTCAAGGGACTACGAATCTACTAGAAAGAAAGAGAGACTAAAAATAAAAAAGCTTTTTGTTCTTTGCCCCTGTGTACTATATACACAGCACTTGGTGACTGTTGCTTTTGTAGCAATACAGAAAAATGCAAACAAACAAAAATGTTCAACCCTCCAGAAAACTCCCTGTACTATAGAATATTTATGGTCGGAAAACCCAGGCTGGCCATTTCAAATATATGAGAAAATCTGGAAGCTCCCTAGTTCAGTAAGATCATCAGGCAGAAAAAAAGGTCACAAGCAAAAAAGAGCAGTGATGTTGACAAAGAAATATTGTGAACATTTAATGGCAGTTCCAGTAGCTGCACAGTGTATTGTAGTTAAATAGTTTTGTCAGCTGCTTTTCTTGTAACCATTGGCCATGCCATAGTTCTGTATAAACCTTTGCAGGAGATAGAATCAGCTTTAATGAAATTTGAGTAGCTGACATATTAGGCAATGCATTATACTGGAAGAAATGCTCCTTGATATTTTTCCAAAGGACTCTCTCTCAACTGTAATCACTTTTTCCTTACATGCATGATGTCACCAAAGACTCTAAAGAAACTAATTATTTTGACATTGACTGTAAAATAAATAGTTTAAGAGCATCTGAGGCACTTTAGAAATTATTTTATTTCTCCTGTATTGATAAACACTCTAATCAACAGCACATAGCAGAAGTTGATTTCATCAGGCCTGCTAGCTGCAGGGCCAGTGAACCGGATCCCAGGCAATAAGAAAATCTTGCTCATTTTGCTGTTCTAACAACTTTGTACTCCATTATAGAAAAAGTATTTTACAAGACAAGTTACAAAGCAAATTTATTCATATATATTTTTAAAAGAATCTATTTAAAACAGTGATTTTAGTTAATGAATATAAGTTAAATGGTTTAAGTACCAAAATGCCAGATGCTGAAGCTATTTCAACCCAAAGGAAAATAATCATAATCTATTATTTAGTACCCTGAATTTAGGAATCTCAACACACAAAAAGCCAGCCCCAGCACGTTGTCTTAGAACATTTGAGATACTTACCCATCCCTTCAGATTCTGTGGAAAGAGATAAGTGCAATCAAAAACAAGCTGGAAAGCCTAGATGGTGAGCGGAGGTTTCTTAAAGCTATCGATGGGAAATGTGTAGCATCCCAAGCTTCAGCCTATCTTCAAAGCAGAGATACTTGATTCAAGACTGTATATATGGCACTTCTTCCTATTCCTAGTCGAAGTTAGACAGCCCACAAAGTGAGGACTCATCCTGTTTTTTAAAAAAAAAAAGTTGGCTTCATAGATTTTGTACTTGCCCGGGCAATTTCAGATCTTAGCTCAATCTCCTCTTCTGTCTGAGGTGGATCAGACTTCTGTCTTACACTTTATAAAAACATACCCTCACCAGCAGGCTATAAAGTAGTTGTGGGAAGGAAGGAAAAGGAGCAAAGGGAGCAATACACCCAAACTCTCGTATTGAGATGGATCACTAAGGGCCAAAGGCAAACAAAAAAGCAAGAAGGACATGTCTCTTCAGTTGGGTGGTTACAGGGACACCCTCCACTAGCCCAGGTTGCTCAAAGCCTCATCCAGCATGGCCTTGAACACCTCCAGGGATGGGGCATCCACAACTTTCCTGAGCAACCTGTTCCAGTGCTTCACCACCCTCACAGTGAAAAATTTCTTCCTAATGTCTAGTCTAAATCTACCCTCTTTCAGCTTATGCCCGTTACCCCTTGTCCTCTCACTACACTCCCTGATAAAGAGTGCCTCCCCAACTCTCCTGTAGGCCCCCTTCAAGTACTCATAGGGTCCTTTAATATGAATAAAGATTTTGACTCTCTGGCTATCTACATCTAACTTCTTAACTTCTTTATTTTTTTATCCTATTTTCCTTCCACATTATTTAATAACTCCTCTACTTAATCTGAAACAAGAATTTCTCTTAATTCTTCTGTACCCTTGACGAGAGAACATGAGCACAATATTTTCTGTTCTGTATGAGGAAATTTTCTGTTCTTTCTAACTCCCAGCTTCGTATTCTCCAATCTCATGACCATTGTAAAGTCTGCATTACAACTGGAAGAAGTTCTGTGTTGTCTTTGAGTTAGCACTTCTGCTGTCCTAAATTGAATGGCTTCAGTGGAATTGCGCCAACTTCAGCATCTGAAAATCTGCTTCAGCATTTCAGTTTGCAATTGGGAATGTGAAGCGACAGCAGTTTTACAGGGAGCTTGTCTAGCCTTGTCAGGCATGGCATTGCAGATGCAAGTGCTTCAGATGCTTTGTTTACATTACAATGACTTTATTTTGTCTGTGTTTATATCTTATTCATTGTCACTTTCCAGCTTTCCAAGTATCTGTGCTGGTATGAGGAAAGTGAATTTCACATCTTCATGTAGGATCATGAAAAGAAACCATGTTTTTACATTTGCAAATGTAGATATTCTATGATTCTATACTGATGGTGCTCATTGTGGATACCCCATCCCTGGAGGTGTTCAAGGCCAGGTTGGATGAGGCTTTGAGCAACCTGGGCTAGTGGGAGGTGTCCCTGCCCACGGCAGGGGGGTTGGAACTAGATGATCTTTAAGGTCCTTTCCAACCCAAACCATTCTATGATTCCATGGTTCTATGATTCTATATATGTCAGTAGGGGAATACCAACATCACCAGGGAATATGATCTCTCATCATCTACTAGCAAAGTTGAAGAGAGTATTTCTAATAGCCCTTTGCAGTGATCTTTGCAGTACTTCCGTGTAATCAGTGCCAATCAACATATATCTATGGAAAGCAGATCTCACCAAAAGGACTTCAAATAAGTTATTGAAAAGATTCAAGTTTGGTTGGTGGGATACTGTCAGGCTTCTGCAAGGCTTTGGATATTGTGCAGCACAAAGAAACTAGAACAGCGCTGAATCAACATAGGCTATTTGTAAACCATATGGATTAATTGCTACCTAGCCACACAACAGGGAGTTATCGTACTGGTGTGTTTTTGTAATTTGCAGTCTACATGGTTTTTGATCCTACTCGGTGTTTGATCCTACTCCTTTTTGTTATTAAGTATATACTTTTTTAACCTGTGACAGGTAAGAAACCATATAGTCCTCACCAGCAGCCACTGCAGCTGACACAAAAATAGGTCAAGTGGCAAATAACGGAAATGTAATTGATGCATGTTAGACAGCATAAACAAATTATATGCATATCAGTATATGCACATGTAATGTTGTATTACAACGGTAAATGGTGTTCACATACCTTGAATATAGGACTGCTTCCTGGAAAGCTGTTACTCAAAAAAAAGGACTTGGGGGCTGTGGGAGCTAGACAGTTTAACATAAAACCCTATTTTGGAACAGCGGTAAAGAGATGTAAATGGTCCTTAGAAGAGGAACCTAGAGAGGGAATAGAGAACTGTATTTGTTTTCTTCTGGTGTAAATGCTGCTGCACAGAATAGCCTTGAGAATGGCCAGAGTAACAGAAAACATGCCTTATAATAAGGTCCTGAACCAGTCCACTTTGTTCGGTAAGTGACAGAGAATTTCAAGGATAACAAAAGCACAATTTTTAAGTACTTTGAACTAGAGTAAGAAATAAACTGCAAACTTCTGCCAAAAAGTTAATTGACTATTGGTAGCAGCGACTCATTGTGGATGATGGTAGAAACTGACTGAGGACTTTAGAATAAAATCTAAAGATTTTTCTAAAGTGTTTACTCTGATTCAAACAGAATTACTGAGTTAAAAGGAGAAATTAAATCATAAAAGTCCAATGACCTGTGTCATGCAGAATCTCAGACTACAATCACAGTAGTCTATTTTGGCATTAATATTTCTGTGATGCTGGCATGCATATTAGTATCACAATCAATATTCATTTTTCCACAAAATGCACTTGCCAAATAGATATTTTCTTTTATGTCTCTTTTATAGATGATGAACTGAGACAAATACATTTTTTAGGGACATATAGTTTAGACCCGCCTAATGCCATAGGCACTCCAGTGTCTTCAGCATTGCAAGTTTTTGCCTAAAGGAGCACCTCCTGTAAAAGTGTGTCCCCTCCCACCAACAATACAAAACAGAACAGCTGCCTGTAGCTGTGAGAGTCTTACTATGTTACATGGTTGTCTACTTCCTACATGAACGCTAAGATTTCTAAATAATTTTTATCTAAATGGTTGACTGAGAATAACAGGGTTTAGAGTTAGCAGCAAATGTGTAGAACCTCTTTGCAAACATGTACATGGAGATGAGTTTTTCACTGTGTGTTTGTCATTTTCAGAGAAACAAATAGGCTTTAAAAATTCAAAAGCATGTAATTTTCATAGGCAAAAATGCACAATTTTGGCTTAAATAAGCCAACATAAAAACTGTAACCTGAATTTATTTATTTTTTGGTATATCACTTTAATCCTGTCATTCACTCCTTTCTACTTATCTTAAAGTTTCTTAAGATCTTATAGATTTGAGAAATCTCCAGTTCTTCTAATTTACCACAGTACTTGCTACAAAAAAGACAAGATGGAAAATTAATGAGTTGCCTTAAGCTGACTTCTATTTTTATTTTTTTCAGTATCCTGTATGGTAGAAAATGACTCATGTTTAATTTCCTTCTACAAAGATACTACCCTTCTAGTCTGATGCAAGCCAAGACAGGGACAGGATACCCAGTGTAAAATTTCATGACCACCAACAAGACTGAGTTCTCTAGAGTGCAACAACCCAATTTATGTCTTTGCAGTAGGATTTGCTTTTGATTACACAATCATGGTAGTTGTCACTGCTATGGTATTTTTTAAAGCTAAATTCAGAGTAAAATACTGTATATATGTATGCATATATTTGGGTGTATGTATTATGTGATTGATCAAATGATGTGCACCTTGACTTCTTGCATGTCTCTGAATTTTGATGACACAGGTCAGTTTGCTGTAATAAAATTTCAATAATAATGAATAGAAATAAAAATAAACAATCTATTTAAAATATTTTAATTGTAGTTAAGGCTCCTGGAAATGCATCTGCTTTCAGCAAAGTACAAACAGTCATACTTTCTTTTCTTTTAGATCTTCAGGTAAAATTTATTTTGTCTGAGCATTATCTGCAATGTAGTTCATGTCCTCTGAATTCTCTGAGTTTGGAATGAAAACTGACAGGCCTTTTGTCCACGTGATATTTGTCTTGAGAGTAAGCAGGGAAGTCTGGTCTTTGCTTTGTTAGGCTGCTAACACTTGTTCTCCTTATCTTTCTGGTCACACAGAAAAATCCTGCTTATACTTATGTGTTTCCTTTTGGTTTTTTGTGGGGATTTTTGAACTTCTACAGACACTTTTTTTTCTGATGAGGCCACTTAGAGCAAATGTGTCGGTATACTGATACTCACCTAGATGACCATTTTCTATGTTTTGTTTCCTAAACTAAGAAAGAATGTTTTAAAGCGGATAGCTCATGACAATAGGTATTTTTTCACAGGCTTTTCTCTGACTAGGATAACATAAGCTTTCCTTCTAGCATTCCCTCTAGGTCCATAAGATAGATCAAAAAGGACCATGCATAAGACTAGATTCTTTCTGTGGTTAAACATTTCTTTCTTCAGGGGATGAGTTGAGGAGGGCAAAAGTGATGATACAACAGCTTTTTATATACATGTTCCAGTTTTGGGGCAGCCTGAGGCTGTTTCAGCTCCTTTCACAACAAGGAAGAGCCTTATATCAGACAAGAGGTCCTTCAGACTGCAGTCAGATGCTCTTAGAGACCTTGAAAGGTTTTCACTCACTTGACTAGACTATTTAAATCTAAGACTGGATCAAAAAATGTGCAGTCTGCAAAAAGGCAGAAAATTCTGCCCAAGGAACAGTGATATGATGGAACTGAGTTCATGCAAGTGCTTTATATTTCTTAACAAAGATATTGCATTTTAAACTGCCGTGGTCAGTAACCCACTGCTTTAGGCTGCAAGTTATCTGGTCTTCCATCAGCATTTTTTCTCTTCTTGGAGTCCAGTTATTCCATGACAGCGGTATTTGGGTACTTGAACCAAAGGACAGTTCCACAATTTTAGTTCCACAGCTCTAGTTGCTTGCAGTGGTGATTTCACTGCATACTGCCCATTTCAGGCTTGTAGCCATTAGAGGGCAGACCGTAACAGTGTTGCTGAATACTTATGTATTTAGTCTCACCAGTGTCATATTTTGCCAACTAGAAATCTTGAGACACTTATTTTCAGCTTTACTTTGAAGTAAATATGTCACAGCAGCAATGCAAGGACTGACGAGGCAACTCTTATAGCATTACATTGCTACTGTCATCTAATTCTGATGGTAGAGATTGCATCTCCAGGATTTGCTTTTGCAGGTCTTCTGTGAGCCCTAGTGGAGCCCCTTTTGTTAAAAAGTATAAAATTTTCACTTTTGTTGTGCTACTGTTATAAGAACTGAACTCTGTTGCACCAGGGATCTCTTTGGAAGGATGTACTGGTTTTGTCCAGGATAGAGTTAAAATTCTTCACAGTAGCTTGTATGAGGCTCTGTTTTAGATTTGTGACCAAAACAGTGTTGATACCACAGGGATGTTTTAGTTATTGCTGAGCAGTGCTTACACAGAGTCAAGGCCTTTTCTGCTTCTCATGCTGCCCTGTCAGTGAGGAGGCTGGGGGTGCACAAAAATTTTTCAGGGGACACAGCTGGGACAACTGAACCCAACTGACGAAAGGAATATTCCATACCTTATGATGCTGTGCTTAGTAACAAAAGCTGGGGGAAGAAGAAAGAAGAGGGGATGCTGGGAGTTATGGCATTTGTTTTCCCAAGTCACTGTTACGCTTGATAGAGCCCTGCTTTCCTGGAGATGGCTGAACACGTGCCTGCTGATGGGAAGTGGTGAATGCATTCCTTGTTTTGCTCTGCTTGCACGCAGCTTTTGCTTTACCTGTTAAACTGTCTTTATCTCAACCCATGAGCTTTCTCCCTTTTACCCTTCTGATTCTCTCACCAGTCCTGCTGTGTGAGGAATGAGTGAGCAGCTGTGTGGTGCCGGCCAGTATTAAACCATGACAAAGGGTTAATGTGCATTTGGATCATCTGTTGTTTATCTCTCTTTTTGCTTAGGGAAAATGGCTGGGTGAGTCACTGAAGGAGTTATTAATATGATTCATTAGTGAATGTAAGGAACAGAAATTAAAGAGGCAGGAGAAGGATGGATAATAACAACTTACATGGGAACAACAGCACAATTCTGTTACCCACATATGTAGATAACACACAATACAGACATAGGCACTCCCCCTCTTATACACAAAAAACTCCCAAATCCAACAACTCTGTCCCTCAACCCCAAATTACTTGGTTTAAAAAGACTGGAATTCTAGAATATTTTTAAGAGTAGCATGAAACTCCATAGTACATACAGATGTGATTTATGACTACATGTCCCCAGTAACTGAATGATTCTAAATTTTACCTGGATGAAAAGGAAAGAAAATTAGTGCTGTTATTCTTATTTGTGTGTTATGACCATGTAAGGAGAGCAAAAATAAGAAAACTTGATTTTCGAAAATGTATTAATCTCTTACAAGTGCACTTCTTCAGAGTTAAGGCTCACAGAGGAATACTTTAGATTCTCTCAACTGAGATAATCCTCCAACAATTGTCCATAAGGCTGGTTTGAAGGTTGATGTGAATAAACTTTTGAAAAAGCTAGATAGCAGGAAATGAATACATTATAGAAATTACATCACAGAGATCTATCCAGAGCCTCAAGTAAACTATCCAAATGAAAACTATTTCTGAATTATTTTTATATTTGGTCTCTCAAAGACCAGTAGAATTCTAAGGGCAGAGGAAGAGACTTAAATAGATCAACCAGTCACCGTTTTGCTGCCCATTGGAAACAGTAGCTGCAGACATTAGAAACAGGAGTAAATCATCTTTTACAGGACTTTTGAGAGCCACTATGATGACAACCATGTCTTCACAATTGCAGAAAGCCAATTCGGTCTCTCAGTTTCCCTTACTGCATTTTTTAAGGACTAGCAGGGTTAAAATAATGGGTGACAGCTGAGACAACAGGTCTTCTTGGCTTGCTACATAAACATCTGGGCATCACCAACATCCCTGGCATCTTTTAGTTAACTTGAAGCTATGAATCATGTTAGCTGGAGTGAAATGACGTAGAAGAAGCCCATACTACAACCAAGGATCTAAAGCAGCATTTACTCTTTCCATTATGCCCTAAACCAAATTTGAAAATTTCTTTCCGCCTGAATCTCCTGGCCCTCTAAAGTATGCTGATGACAAAATTATTTCTATTGTCACATAATAGGAACAGGCTTTCTATTGCCTAACACTCTTTTCACTGTTGATTCTATATTTTCTTAAAAAATTCTTAATTGCAAGTAGTCTTGCAATATTTAGCCTCATAATATTTTTACAAAACTTTCCTTCCCCTCATGCACAAACTGCAATCACCTTCCTGAAAAGCACTCAAAAATCAGTTGGGTGATAATAAGCTTCTGGAGCTAAATGTCTCTCAGAGTGTGGGGATAATTTCTGCCCCTGTTTGCTCTGTAGCTCCTGATTCTGCTGGCCAGAATAAATCCAAAGCCCAAAGTCCTGGCCATACAGCAAAGTTTCCAAACTGTGTGACTCTGCTCAATTCCCATCTCGAGAGCCTAAAATATGTACGATTTAAGTAATACTTTGATTCTGGATTTCCTGAAGGATTTTGATGTGCATTCTTGTCTTCCTTCCTCCCTTACTCCTTTCCTTTCTTCTCTCATCTTTCTTTCCTTTCTTCTCTTTTATTCTATAGTTCAGTTAGGGATTATCCTACTTTCATTTTACCCTTCAGCATCTTTAGGAACTTCCCTTTTTGCTAGTAAGCAAAGTGCTAAGAGATCACAGAGGGTTTCCTGACTCATACTGAATCTTATTTATTCTGTTTGAAATCCATTTTTTAATTCTTTTCTGCTGTAGGCAAGTCCTTTATTCCCACCATAATTCTTTGCATGAGAACAGATCAGCAGTTTCCTCTAAAGTGAAAAACTTTGTACAGTGATGGGTGAAAGATGCATGCTCTCCTATTCGAAGCACAAGCTGTTACTGGGGCAACTTGTTTTGTTTCCAGTTAACCCCACAGAGGCAGACACACCAACAGCGGTTTTGCTGTGGAATGGAGAAATAGCTGCTTGCTTTGAAAAGCTGTTAATGCTTAATTTTAAAACATGCACTTTTATCATGTAGTATTTAGTCTTCTGGCAAAACACTTTTTTTTTTTTTCCCCCCTTGGTATTTTGGCCTTGTTTTGCAGTAGCTCTAGGATTTTTTTATTCCATTCTGAAATCTAAGAGCAGGCTTAATTGGCCCTCAGAGAATATCCCATGTGTAACATCAAGCTAACCTAAGGCTTACAATACTTCTGCTCCCTACCACGAGCCCAGGGCTATCACCAAAGGGCACTGCACCGTAGCGCTCACTTTACAGAAGCTTGCAGACTATGAGGGGAAGCATAAGACAAAGCTTGAAATAAATCAAGGGCTGACCTGCATGGAGACGACAATTAAATGGTGAGTGGGCCTTGCTGATGACTCCTTGGGTCTCCAGTTGAAGAATCAGTTCATGGATGGGAGCCAGGGAGTCTCGGTTTGTGCAGTATTGCCGCCGGTGCACTGTTGTGGTAGCGACTGACACCTGCTGTTCTTCAACTTGCAGTAATCACACAGCGAAGGGATCTTCTGAGAGGCCAGGCAGGGTAGATAGCTGTTTGATCTTCTCGGTGTTCACAGTGGCTACACCAAAAGCCCATCGGTACCCCTTTAGGTCCTTGAAGTGCCCTCTCCCGAGGTAGTCCATGCCAAGTATACAAGACTCTTCTGGGCCGCTCACAATGGAGTGCTTCTGCCACATGTCCCCTGTTAGGCTCACCTCAGCCTCCAACACAGACAATTCTTGCCATCCCCCTGTCACTCTGGAGATCCAGATGGGCTCTGTGCCCCTGTACCCAGATGGCAACAGTGTACACTGGGCACCAGTATCTACTAAAGCCTTATACTTTTGTGGGTTCGATGTGCCAGGCTATCGAAACCACACAGTCTAGTACACTCGATTATCCCTTTCCTCCTCCTGGCCAAAGGCAGGGACCCTCTATTGCTGTTCCTCAACGTACTCACTGACTGACCTTTGCAGTGCCACACCAGAGGTCCCATCACCAAAGTCAAGGGAGGTGATCTCAGTTCTTTGACATCTGGGGGACAGTTGATTGCTTTCTTTGGTTGCTGCAGCAACTACGCTGACATCCTTCTTGGGTGGCCTCTTCTTAATGGGTGTTTTCCCTCTCAGCTCACCTACATGGGCTTCCAATTTAAAGGTGGGTTCACCATCCCACTTTCTCATGTCTTCCCCCTGGTCACGCAGGAAGAACCAGAGTGTGCCATGCAGCATGTGCCTGGGGCTCCCTTTTTCTCTGATGGAGGCAGGAGAGGATTGGTTCTTTGGGGCACCTCTGGCAGCTAAGGTGCTGATCCGTAAGGATGAGGAGGTGCAGAGATTTTCTTCAAAATTTTGAAGCCACGAAGATGCCCTCTCCACAGTTGGTGTATCCATATCTGGGCAATACATTGCTGCATACATTGCTGCCAAGCTGTTAGCATATGATACTGGGGCACCTTGAATCACCTTCCTCTACATGGCCCAGGTACACGGGACATCCTCTGGATGCTCAGGTCATTGTCTAGATCACTGTAGACAACTTCCACCACCGCTAATTCTCTCATGTATTGGATGCCTTCATCTGCGGTAGTCCTCTTTGCTGGGGAGCTCACAAGGTCTTCCTTGAATGGATATTTTGCCTTCACACCTGAGAGGAGCTGTCTCCAAAGACTGCAAATTGCTGCCTCTTTTCCAATCTCTCTCTCAATTTTCTATTTTTTAGCAAGGGATGTCAGCTGTTGGGCTTCTCTACCTTCCAGCTTCTGACTCTCAGCCCCATTATCCCAGCATTGAAGCAGCCAGGGAGCAATCCGCTCACCTTGCTGGTGGCCATAATCTTTCCGCAGGTCTCGAAGTTCTGATGAAGTGAGGGACCGAGTAGTTTCCACTTTCTGTCTGATTTCACAGAATCACAGAATCACA